>NC_040013.1:44875913-45175913 GCF_000972845.2 Larimichthys crocea | reverse complement strand
TTTCTCATGCACCACGCCAGTACTCTGTGTATCCTACTGTGAAGAGATATTTGCCAATATGTCATCATCGATGTAACAACATGAAAATCCTTAATATTTATTGTGCTGTGTGATTTAAAGTGGCTCTTATTCTGTTCCTCATCTAATGAGTCGGAGCTGCAGACAGTTTCTGCCAAACATTTCTGAGAATGACTTCCAAAACAAACCCGTGCAGACTTTGGGGTGAGTCTGTCAGTCTTGTGAAATTAAACCCATTAACCTCCTCTTATGCCTCCTCCTCCTCCTTGTCCTCCTTTACAGTACATGCTGAAGAGTAAATATGTACGCCACAAAGAAGGAGAAAAGGCAAACAGAGAGCCTGGACTCTGCTCTGTTCACTCCCTCCTTTCATTCACAATCTCTGCCTCCTTTTCTCCTTGTTTCTTTAGCCCTTATCACAAGACTATGACTGCAGTTGACCTAATTCTTTTAAATTTTAGAAATCAGTACACTTAGTGTGTGTTTTGAACTTAATTGGTCAATTATATGGCAATATTTCATAATATCACATCAATTCCAACTTTTTAAAAGATAGCTAACCAGCTTACTTAATTCCGTTGGCCGTTCAGTCTCATCATAAGCACTGTGATAGGTATGTTCATTACTCCTTGTCATGATTGAAGTGAATAGGTTATTTCAGGAGCCATTTCTCAAGTATATTGTCACTGTCGAATGAAAACTGTGTAGGTCCAAAAATCAACACAGTCATCAGTGAACCGTTTCATATTTTTTTATTTTATATATATCCACGTAACTATTTTAACATGGATATGCATGTTTTTGGCTCTAATGACATACAGTACAGGTGGTTGTCCTGTCTTGACCTGTATGTCACAGAGCCTGTCCTCTATCCTTACTACATACATGATGTAACAAAGCATATGTTCAGCTTCTGAATGCCGTAGACTGAAGAGAACATGTACATTCCATATAGAGAAACAAGTTATGGCATGCATGGTTTTCATCGGATAGTGACAATATGTGCAAGGTGTGAACCTTCACTCACACGGGTATGACAGATGTCACGCTATGTTGTTGTATTGTATGTGTGTACGGTTATAGATGCTTGCATGCATCACGTTAAAGAGCTTTAAGGGTGTATACCATCTAAGGTTATACAAGGTAGGTATAATAATTCAGCAGCACACACCCTGCAGCCTCCAAAATGATCATGAAGTTAAATCAAACCTCTCTGAAAGAGTTTCAACACAAACCTGACCTCTAACCTTCATGAAGGTAGGATTTGGTTTTCATTTATTTATTGTAACTTTAGCTAAGTGTACAAAGAAACTCTTCTGTACAAAAACTATTTAACTGAACTAATTAAAACTGAATATGAACACAGAAAAAAACGTAACCCTTACACACACACACACCACAGCAGCCAAGCAGGTGCACACACACACACACACACACACACACACACACACACACACACACACACACACACACACACACTCCATCCTTTTTTCCCTCTTTATTTTTCTACCTGATTAAACACTAAATTAGAAGGCCTTCATGTTCCTGCCTGGGAACTCAGCTTTGGCACACACAGCCTGGCTTGAGCTGTGCTACACATCCTGGGAAAAAATCATCATGTATGGGACTTACACAGTTTCCATGTAGAAATCCAATGGAACAATATTGACGTTTAAAAAACTATATTTCCACCCCCCTCACTCTCTCTCTCTCTCTCTCTCTCTCTCTCACACACTCACTCACTCTCTCTCTCTCTCTCTCTCTCTCACTCTCTCTCTCTCTCTCTCTCACTCTCTCTCTCTCTCTCGCTCTCTCTGGGACAAGGAGTTCATTGAAGGAAGAAAATACAGCTAAGCCCACTTGATTGCTGGAGCGGCCTTTTCCTCCAACTCCCTTGGGTCACCTGCTGCTTCCCCCCACCGCTCCCCACCACCACTGCTGCCACCACCAGCTCCTCCCTACTCCACCATTTCTCTTTTTCTTTCTTTACATTGTTTGCCAACAGCGGGCCAAGAATGTGTTAATCCACGGGGCACATCAGCAGATTAATTGAGGGCGTTTTTCTTTGATCAGGACGGCAGTATCTAACGCTTGAAATATTTAAACTCAATCAGCGGTGATCAATTAGTAGAACAATAGCTCCAGGGTCGGAGTTGAGGAGCAGCATGTGCCCCCTCGTCTTTTTCTCCTTCTTCATCTCCTCCCTCTTCTCCTTGTGTTATTTTTTCTGTCTGCTGATGATGACCCCCTGGCCAGCAATCAGGGCAGCGCAGGAAGGATTAGACGGACATTAACAATGATTAATGGGAAAAATAACAAGGCAGCCAAACAAAGGCTCCACTTCCATGGCATCTTGGAGCGGCTTTGAAGAGGGCTTCTCATTCTCGATCTCCTCGAGCACACCGCACACACAAACACAGACATGTACACACACACAAATGCATGTGCGTTAATATGCACAGATGTACACACGGACACGCACACATGCAAACACACTCCCCCACACAAAACACACACTTTTCCATCTGTGGGCTGCCTTTCACCCTGACTGAGGACCTATAAATCAAAGCCTGAAGAAAGAGAGGGAGTACCGGACTTGTGTTTGTGATATAAAGGAGCAGAGTGTGTGTGTGTGTGTGTGTGAGCATGTGTGTGTGTGTGTTTGTGAGAGATTTAAGGGGAACTTTAGGGCCATAAACCCCCTGGACTAAAAGAGAACAAAGGGCAGACATTCATTAATCTCTTTGTGCAGGCCTCTATTCTCTCCACTACAATGGAGTACAGTCAGCCACACACACTCTGCTGCACCACTTCTTATATGTGACAACCTGCCTCTTCAGTGTGTGTGTGTGTGTGTGTGTGTGTGTGTGTACATGTGTGGGTGTGTGATCTCATATCAGCCCCATATGGAAACACTGCTTCTTGAAAAATGCATCTGTACTGTTTATGTATTACTTCCAGTCATGTGGACACAAATAAATAAATGTGTGTGTGTTCTGGTTGGTGTGTACGGTGCTTCAGAGAGAGCTGATGCTGCAGTCAGGCCAAGAAAGGCAGGATGTTCCCATGCTATGGAGTGTCAGGCAGCTGGCTGGCCCGCAGCCAAGTCAAACCTGTGGCGGCTGGAAGGAGAGCAGCCCAGGACTGAGATCCAGTTACCATTTCCTCAATCACAGAGCGAGAGAGAAAGAGACCTGATGAGCAGTCTTTCCTGTCTACACAGAGATGATAAAATGATAGATTTGGGAGCACAGGCTTGGCTGTGGGCAAACACCCCACGCCAACTAAAGATGAAAGCCACATTTCAGATTTCACTCGCAAAGATAAACTGCCAATTCTCTTGTTTCTTCTTCTTCTTTCCCTCCCATCATGCCCTCTCTGGCTCTGTGGAGAAGGAGGGAGAGGTAAAAGAGAGAGAGAAAGAGAGAGAGGTGGTGGTTGGGGGGGCAGGGGGGTGTTGTACCCCCATATGGAAGCCATTCTCCCTGTCCCTCCTCTATTCACTGCTGGGAATGTTTTGGCGTGCTCTGAAGATGAGCCTGTGATGTCACACGCTGGCATAGTACTGCTGTGTCAGTAAAGAGGAGGAGAAAGAGTGAAGCAGGAGAAGGAGGGGTGGCAATGGCGGTTGGCGGGAGGAGGAGGAGGAGGCGGGGTAGGAGAGCGAATTGCTGAGCCGCCAGTTTTTTCTCACCACACTGTAAATTAGCGTGCCGGTTTCTTGATGGAAAACATTCGGGGTGCAACACCGAGGGGCCCCCAGAGATCCTAGAAATGTGAGCGAGTCGTGTTCTGTTGGGGTTGGAGGGGGTTCTGGTTTTGGTGTCTTTTCAATTAAAAAGGCCACGAACGAAACATCTCTGCCTCAGTGCGAGTCCCAGCAGAGGAGCGAGAGCCTGAGAAAGAGCAGATGAGTGCTGCTCTGAAACAGCAGAGGCTGCTGCTTCTAATAAAGTCTCGACATGCACCCCCACCCCCTCCACCCCTTTACGGAAAAATCAGAGGCGGTACTGCCCGGCCTCGCACTCCACTGGAGATAATTAGGTAAAAATAGAAGTGTAATTTCCATTGGTTAATATTCCAGAGCTGCTGTGTTGTCACACTAACTGTCTCTTGAAGTGGCACATGCAATCTGCAGTCACACTCACCGGCCTTTACTCACCCGTGTGCCTCACCTGTTGATCGTTTCATTCAAAAATGTTGGAGGATAAAATGAAATATGTTGTGTCTATACTGTTGACACACCAACTCCAGAAAAAGTTGAAGTTTTGGACCGCTTTGCATCGCATCTGTTAAAAGGATGAACTCAGTATTTATGAATGAATTTTAGCCTGAGGAGAAACAGGAGCATTTTATAAAAACTATGTTTCCACGAGCTGACACGCACTGTAGCCATGTGTGTATGTGTGTGTGTGTGTGTGTGTCCACCATACTGCTCACAATCATGTGAATTGCGGTAATCCTTCAAGTTCTTTTTGATGTGGGTTTCCAGCATTTTTAGTAATGTATCAAATCAAACCCTTCGGCCTTGAAGCGATTCTGCAGCTCCAATGTCGACATGTAAAATGATCCCTGCTATTGAAATGTGTGAGGGAGAAACAGGACTACCTGTGGGCTGAATTTTATTTTGTGATTTGAATTTTCATATTTTCATGATTTAGAAAAGCACATAGTTTATAGGTACGGTCAGTCAGGATCCAGCTCTGCGGTGAAAACGCAGGTTTTCCCATTCATCTGAGAGGGGGAAGTGCGTTGCACTTGAAGCGACCTGCATTGGAGAAGTTGAGCCGGATCCAACTTCTTGTCTCTGAAACTGAGACTATCCACGTGGATTCATGGACTAAACTCTGATACTCTACTGTTACGTTCACAAATGGACACACCCCGACAGTCCCCCCTCACCCCCACACTGCCACACAACCCTGCAGCGATTCACCATAGCACCAAAATCTGTCTGAATGAATGAACAAACTCACTTGTCCCAAAGTCCATATTAGACACAGCATTCAGGTGCGGTCATAACAGAGAGTTCACTTGCATGTGAACAGGTTGTGACGTGAACACGGTCATATAAAATCTTAGCGAGGTACAGACTACTTGTAGGCCAAGGAGAAAAGTTGCATTTGTATCAAGTTACAAGTCTCGTTTTGTGACCCTGCCTCTTTGGCACAAAGGTTTACAACAAAGATTAAACTGGCGCAAAAGAGTCTCATGGTTTTACTTTACCCCAGAGATGAATTCAGTTGAATAACACAAAGTCTTAAGCTTCATCATCAGAAAGAGTTTACTTAGCTCTCTGTATGTAACTTGTGGTCAAGTGATAACAGCTGGTAGTACTGAAGGGTTGAAGTGAGTCTATTTTCAAAGATCTTCTACTTATAATATAATGTAATCTTATCTGTAGAGAATAGATTCCTTCATAAAGTTCAAAACAAAATGGTTGCAAACATGTCTGGTATTTAGTAAGTAGAATATTGAGCTGATAAATGTCAGACTAACCACACCACACACCCCTTTACCTCTCCCCCACTTCCTTACAGTTGTGGAAAGATCTGAACTGCAGCTCTCAGGTTAAAAATATGGACAGAAAGGGGAGGGGAGGGGTGTAAAAAAAAAGAAAAAGGAGGCCACTCTTTATGAGGCTCAACTGTATTGACTGTGGCACACATGGTGACTGCGGGGGTCGGGGGGTATTCTGTCACACACACCTAAATTTAAGCCATTCCCAGAGGCCAGGCCAAACAAAGCTTCAGGAAAAAGGCCCCAGCTCTGCTACAGTGGGCCGGCACAGCGCTGCTAGCCTGAAAAACAACAGGAAACACATGTGAAGGTTCTTGATACAGGGAGGGACGGCGGGCCTGCAGAGCAGCCAGGAACCAGGATCCCAGGACTGAGACCCAGCCTGACCCTGCCGGTTCCCACTGACACTTCCTTATCCGCTACATTGGGGCAAAGGTCGGGGCAGAGCGACAAGCAGCAGATATCGGTGCTGAGCTCAGCCACAGGAAGCAGCCTGGGCACAGAGCGAGGGATGGAAGGAGTGAGAGGAAAGGATGATGGATGTTTTTGTCCTATCTAGGTCAAGGGCCTTCTGTGGCGTTGTCATGCTTACATAACAGATAAACACAGCCTTAACTTTTAATGCTCTTGCAAAGCTATTTCTGCATTATAGATCAAAACAGTACATCAATATATCTTGATATTTATATACAAAGATAACAGTTGTAACAGCCAGCTGGTATGAAAGAGCACCACCTGTGTCTCATATTGGAAGTTGAGGTGGATGACAGTCATTCAGCCATGTTTGTTTTGGGAGTGAAGCCTCATTTATAGAGAGTGGGATTACTGAATGACTGGACCAGAGGCTGGAAATGGGGTGTCAGCTGAGATGTGTATGAAGCCTTGTCGTCTTCCAGCTCATACACAGGAGATGGATCACTAGAATGCCCCCAACGCTTCTCATCATCATCATCATCATTATCATCAACCTTCCTGTCATGTCCTTTTCTGTTCTCTGTCATTGCTCAGTGAGTCAGACAGAAAAGCGAGGCAGAGTTTAGTCTGAGTTTGGGAAGCGGCGATCTCCTCTTCCAGCAGGGCCAATGTCAATGAGCAGAGCAAGCCAAGAGCTTAACGGCAGGAAGTGATATCAGTTTATAAATCTGACAAACGTGCATAAAGAGAAATGTACGATCTTTAAACTCAGCTGCCAAAATCAAAATGAGAAAAGAGTTTATAAGTTGTTTTTACATAGAGCTTGGTCACCATCAATTACTTTGCACTCACAGATATGACCTTTGCTGGGCTATCAGGCCACATTACAGGCCCTTACCACCACAGGACCGTCCACAAACTTTGCGGATGCATTTCTCAAGGTAAATGTCAGCATCACTCTGGAGATGCTACTAAATCCAAGTTCCAGGTGCTCTTGGAGGAAAGGAATGCAACAGCTCATTTACAACACTGCAAACACAGCAATACGTAACGCACAGCATGTGTTTAGCAGTGAGAGGAACTATGTTTCAATACGCAGGTGACATTCTGATTCTGTTCAGGAACATGCTTGTTTAAAATAAAATTCCCTAACAGTCGGGTATTGTTGGTATTTGCATGTAATATCCCCACTGGTCTGATGATACAGAGCAGAGAGAGAGAGAGGGAGAGTAGGTCTGGCAGCTAGTGGTGCATCTTACAGGGCAGCTGATCTGTCCCATGGGATGCAGCCAGCCCTGGAGAGCTGGTCAGCGGGGTGGAAGGTGGTCTGGCGCCGGTTTCAGGTTCTCTCTGCTCCATTTTATCGACCCCCTACTGTGAGTGGGGCCCTCATATTAACATAATGATATTGATGTTTAAAAGACATTGTGTTTGCCCTGGTGTCACCTTTTGCAACAGTGTATATGCAAAGCAGTGTCATATTTTCATTTCACAGTGGACAGAACCTCACAGAGCCTCAAACCAGAGTCTTATGCTTTCCAAAAAAAAGTACAGGTTATGGGAGGCTCCATGTTGTTAAAAGTCCAGCAGCGAAAAAAGGCCTAATAGAGGCTAAGCCTGCAGAACTAGATGGTTTGTTACACAGAACCAATGACAGAAGTCGACGTGGGAAACTGTTGAACCATCTGTCTATATCTATCGCAGGCAAATCAGAACAACGGTCAGTCAGACAGAATCTTTTCTACCAAGAAAAACTTTCAGTGCCGCTCTTTGCTCTTCTTTCTAAATAGAGGCTGCTGTAATCATTTGTTTGATTGGACCTATGAAGCCTTATAAAAAGCTCTGCAGACAGTGCTCAGTCTGTTTGGGTATTAAATCATTTCATTGGATTATGTATGTATGGTTGCAGTTGTTGTTGTCTACATTTTTAGGGGTAGTGCAAAATAATCCAGAGCTTTGGGCCATATTTCTAATTCTTTTGTTGAATTCATAGAAGGAATGAAGACCAGTTTCATCACAATGTGTTATTTTGTAATACATGTATGTATTCACGTTCAAAGTTTTTTTGCCCTGGACTTTCTTGTGTCACCTCCTACTATGTAACCAACCTACATAGTTGTGTTTGACTGACATTTTGACACTTCCCTATCAACCAGTGACTCATATTTCAAATACCCCATATTTACTACAGTCCTTGCTCCCTTTGATGAATCACACTCCAGTGTGTTACCACTGCAGCCACCCAATTTCCCCGCAGGATCATTAAAGTTTCATCTCATCGTCAAAACAAACACCATTCCCCTCCACGCTGCGCCATTTGCACATTTAAGTCTTCCTGTGTAAACTTTTGTGTTGTACGTGTTGACAGAATCTTGCATCAGAACCCCGTGAAAAAATCCCACACCTCTAAGATCCAAATTATGCAGCACTCCTTATAGCTAAAAGTTTTATTTCTCAGGGATTAGATCAGCATTGTCTCCTGTCAGGACACGACGGTGCAATTATCAATCGCATCCAGAGTCAACATAAGGAGAGATGGAGGGCAGTTAAAGTTTGCGGTTCTTGGGTGTGATCCTGACGTGCAGGGACGGACTGGCAAAAAGATAAGGATTGCGATCTAGTAACACATGGATGAACCAACACACGTGAATCTGCACTTGCACTTACAAGCTTTCAATAGCCTTAAGATAATCAGCACAGGAAACTCTTGATTCACTGAGAGCTGTTTATTTAAAAGAATCAATCACTTAGATGCATGTTCAAACCACAGCATTTTTGAGAGATTAAATGAGTTAGAATGAATTTCTTTCTCATTTGCTCTCCGTCCACATTCGGCACAGAGCTCACAGGCGAAGCTATTGCGATGGTAATGAAAATAAATACAGGCCTTGGGAATCCATGTCCATTCCAAAAACCATTCATCTATGAAGCAACCTCATTCTTATATAAGAGTCCCTATTTGGATTCGGTTCACATCACAGTTTATTTAAGTTGATTTCCCTAAATAGGGTCCTGATTGGGTTGCATGAGGGACTCTGGGTCCTCAGTGGAAAGGGGGTGGGGGTTACGGGACGAGTAGAAGATGGAAGGGGTGATCGGGAGGAGGAAGAGAGAGTGAAAGACTAATGACAGGGGTGCTTCACGTTCAAGTTTCAACTTTATTTGTCCAAGAAAGGAACTGGTTTGGCAGCGAGAAGTTACACTGACATTACATAAATATGTAAGCCAGTTGCTGATGTAAGGTGCTGAAAACAAGAACTTTAAGACAAATCACGGCTGTCCGCAGCATCATTGACATTTTACTCATCATCAACCACATTAATTCGTAATCTAGCCAGAATCAAAGCCTTCCTCCTTTTCCAAGAGCCATCACACCTGTTTGTCTCAGCTGTAGAGCACCTGTACTGTTTAACAGAACATTGTATTACATGTTACACATACAGCAAAGGGCACAATCGGGCCTTATTCTTTCAGATACTGTGCAAAAACCATGAACAGTTCCATGATACAGTTGATCAAGGGTCATCAATGCTACCCTTTAACAAAGATAATTCCACTGCTGTGAGCACTGAGATCCACGAAACTTCAAAATCACAAATGTAAAATGCACAGTGGTACTACAGAAGAAGGGGATCCTTTATCTGTGCACTATGAATGTGATCAAATAGGTATTGATATATTTCACAAGTGACAACACTGACCTGCTGGATATGTCAGATGAAAGTAAGGGGATCACTGAATATATCTAATGCACATACAATACATCGAAGAGTTTTGGAGATTTGGTCCAAAGTAGTGGACTGATCAATCAACCATAATGTACCAACTGTCCTCAACCTCTTCATCATGTAGAATTTGATAAATGGCTGCTGATAAGGGCCAACTAGATCCAATGGTGCCTGATATAACAAAAAACTACAAACTACTGTTAGCCATAGCCTGTCAAATGAAAGTCTGACTTTTCAATGAGCCAATGATGGTCATTAAAGGAACATTATGTAACCTTTAAAAAAAGACAGACCACATTCAATATTGTACAGATGAAGATTTGAATTATTTAGAAATAAAGCACACTCTTGCTACTACAGCCTTTTATTTGGTCTGGTATGACCACTTGTGGTGGCTAATGTGAGCTAATAGCAAAATTAGGATACATAATGCAGTATCATTTAAATCACTGTCTTAGCTTGCTGACTTTATGACTCTTATGTCTTTGTGCTGTTGTTACACCATCTTATAATCACACCATAATTGCAACTTGTAGCCGCTGTCCAGCAAAGGTCCAGAGGCCATGATTACATGACATTACATTTATTTGGCTGACATTTAATTGCAGTTAACCATGTTAAATCATACAAGTACTATACATCAACTTCATCAAATATGCTAATTTCAGAGACAAGTAAATACTTACTCATTAGGGTCAGGGTGGCTGGAGCCTATCCCACCTGACTTTGGGTGAAAGGCAAGGTACACCCTGGACAAGTTGCCAGTTTATCCCAGGGCACATAGAGACAAATAACCAATCACACTCACATTCAGACCTACAGGCAATTTAGAGTCACTAATTAACCTGTTGAGTGCATGTCTTTGGACTGTGGAAGGAACGACCCGGAAAGAACCCCAAAAAATAGTGTGCAGTCTAAACAGAGTTTCACAATGATTGTGCAGCTGCTGTATGTGTAATAGTCTATAATTAAACACTAATAAGCCAGAAAAGCGTTTTGGCTTCTTTGCATCATAGCTAGCTAGCACAAGTATGTGACAGATGCTGAACTTTTTATTTTTGTGACACATTTTTCATTTTAAATACATCCGCTTATCCAGGCCAGACTGTAGAAAACAGATGTTTTCAGATGTGTTCGCATTATTGTGGACATGGTTTTAGTTTGTTTTCCGCCTGTCTGCTGTGTAGCTTGAGTCACTTGTGCTGTGATACTTACTCCCACATATCCCACTATCTTCTTTGGAGGATTTGCTCTGCCATCGCCAAATCGCCAATGCCATAATCAACAAGTATAAAAGGTCACTTCATCTGGCTCTAAATAAGACAAACGTTTCTTTCCTCTTTTTGCACATCATTTCAGTTTTGCAATCCAGTGTCAGCCAATTATTTTTTGTAAATTGTTCCAGGTTGAAATAGCACGTTAACCAATGTTGAACTCCATTAGCACTTGAAACTGAGAAAATAAAACAGTTGAATGCAAGAGTTGAATTGGACTCTTGAATCTTAAAAAAGCATGTCCAGGAATTTGGCATTATCTGACTCATGGTATTTCTAATGGTTTTGAGAGCAGGATAATGACCTATCGTCTTCTTTCGCAAGACGGTTTCAATTTTACAAGGTTATCCATTTAGTTATTTCATAGTGCATCTGCACCTGAGAAAAATATAATATCTTAAACAAGCTTCTCGTGGCAAACACTGACAGGAAATGACAAGAAACTGGAGACTTAGAAAAGGCCTTCCCATGACTGCTTGTATCACAGAATATTTTTGCAGATATTTGGCCCAAAAACTTTTGTGGTTGGTACGTCCAAAATAAATTTGGGGCTGCAGTGGAGTGAAATAAAAACCAAACGAACTAGTCTGATGATTTATTCAGAAAGATTTTCAAGAGTCAGGACACATTTCACACACCACGGACACAAGAACTGTTCCGCTGATTAAAAAAAATGCACACACATTTCCACATAGAGCAACCTCACGACCCAGAAAAGCACCATCGCCGCACAAAATCCCAGACACATACAGACAGGTGTGTGTGGGGGGAGTGTGAGAATCCCCCGCTAGTGTGAAGACAATGGTGAGAGATCGCTAACACCAGAGCTTTTTCTCCCACACGTCTCGTCTGGTGAATAAGCCTCTGTGCGGTGCGGCGGTCCGTCCGAAAGGCCCATCCGGATGCCGACAAGATTACCGTGGGGATATTGCGGGTGAATTCCTGAGTGGCCGCTGTGACATTTTAGGATTAGTCATGATGGCTGAAAGCATGAGCGCCTGTTAATTGCATTATCAATGGATGGTACTGTCCGTTCTGGTCGCCCACTCATATTTGAGGAATTCTCTCTTCCTCTCTCCCCAGTTCTCTGTCCTTGTGGTTCCTCTCTATTCATTGGGTTGGCTTACTATTGCTTCACCTCCAAAAACACAAAGAATCTGAGGTTCTAGCAAACATTTCAGATTTGAATTTATGACCTTTGGATTATGAATCTGGCTCTAAATTAGCTTTCACAATGTTCATCCTTTGTATTTGATCCAGTACATTTCTCTATAGGCAGAAGTTCAGATAGAGCTTGGAGTCCTAATCCTTTAGGGGAACTGTATTGGGGACTGCATGGAGATGGAAAGTGATGGACAGTGAGAACTATGTGGACTATGAGATCCTCCTCTAAGCCCCAGTGATTGTGGGATAAGACAAAGGTCTGCTGAGGCGTCTTAGTGGAGTGCGAGAAAGCATGTTAAAACTAAAAAAAAAAAAAAACCTCATCTTCTTCCCCTTCTCAACATCTGCAGCCACTCACAGTTTCCATGTTCAGGCTTGATGAGCCACAACACATGTTGGGTCTGAGTGAATACGTTTCAAGCACACACACACACACACACACACACACACACACACAGCGAATCAGGGGCGACAGTGATGGTGTGTGTGTGTGTCTGTGTTTGTGTACACTAGAGGCAGGGGAGAGATGTTCTTGGCCAAGACACAATCAGGAATCAGACGTCTTTCTCTGCCAAGGACAAGTTCACTCTATTCTGCTTATTTTTGGCAGCAGTGGCCAGAGTAAATCACAGCGTTGCTTTATTGGCAATTGCTGAGAAGCTGCCACGGGCTGCAGCCCAGCTCCGATCCACTCACTATGTCAACAAGACTCCATACCGTTTAGGGGTCAGAGGTCACACTGCTGTACAACTCCCAACCAGTGGAGGGGCACAGAAAGAGTCTTACACACTGGAAAACAATTTTTCAAATGTCTGAAAAAAAAAAAAAAAGTGAGACAGCTGCCCCTTTTCTCAGTCACAGACTGAAGAGGAATGTACAGTAACCCTAGACTATGATTTAAGGAGGATCCTGACAGAGAGAAATTCACAACATTTCTTGAGGCTTTCATAGAAGCTTTCATTGTGTTGTGTAAGTGTAACTAAACGGAAACGATTGATTAAAATCTCTCTTTTTTTGGCATGTGCGTGTGGGGAGGGGGTTCAAGGGTCCCCATTTAAGGGATAGCTTGACATTAGAGTTACATGAGGATACTGATAACTCTCTCACCTCTGTCCATTAAATATGAAACTACCGCTGGTTAGAAATACATTCCACTTCTTGTGTGGTTTTGACTGGGTTATTTCTTGGGCAGAAGCTGTCTCCTGCTTCATGGCAACCTCAAGGTGACAAGACTCGAGGAAGTCACTGCTCCCTGCAGCAGTCAAACACAACTTGTACAAACCAAAATATGTTGTGCTGGTGGACATTTTACCAGCTGTTTCTTCCCCTTTTTCCTGTCTTAAGTTAAGCTAAGATAAGGTAACCATCTGCTGGCTGTAGCTTCATACTCTAATTATCAGCAAGAGAGCAAAAAATGATGATCACATCTAATCCAGAGAGTGGATTTAAACCTTCTTAAACAATAATAGCGAGTAAAGATCTGTTGCAGTTTTACCAAACCAGCATCTTTGTTTCTATCCTTGACAGAAAGTTTCTCTCTTGAATGACTCTTTCCAGCTTTTTGATTGGAAGCCTCCACCCACTGAATGGAAACACATGCATGTGAGTTAATATGACAAATTTAAAGATGCAGGAGAAAAAACTCATACACGAATCGTTCTGGAACATGTGGTGACTACCACAGAAGAAAGAGTACATGGAAAGTTTCGTGTTGATAATGGTTCTTGGCCAAGTTATGTAAGGCATGGAGCAAGTTCAGGCTGCCTTGTTCACAGTTTAGGGTCCTGGCTTGGAGGGGTTATGGGGTTATGGGGGATAAGAGGGATACAACCATGTTGGTGCCTCTCCAGTGATTATAGTATCATTACAGGAGGATTAGTCAGAGGATCATCCAGGACGATACACCAAAGACAGCTGTGGTGTGTAGGGTGGTCCAGCGGTCCTGGGAAATGCAGCCCGATCTTACAGAAACGAAGAACTAAACAGGCAATAATTTCATTTAGTGTGAGAAAAGACTAAACTTACTTTTAGATCAGAAACAGTGTTGTGTCTAGGACTAAGACATGTGGTTTGCAGGCCATCCTGAACTATCCTCACTAGAGGAGTCAAGTCTGCAATGTCACCCCTGAAATCGATGCAAAGCTGTAACCAAACCTGCTCCCTGGGGTGAACTGGGCAACCGCTGCCTGTGTCACTGTGTCTTTGTATGTCTGGTATGTATGTGTGTGTGATGAGGAACGTGAGAATGTTTAGTGGAAACCCACAGGTTCAGACTCACAGGCCAGAGGGGTAAAACACACAGCAGACCAGACTTCACTACACTGTGAAACACTCAAATAGAGAAGTTACACTGACCAGACCAGTGTAGTAGACTTGGGGCACCGTTGCACATTGACTGGTCTGTTGGCAATTTATATTTCCAGTGTTGTACTTACGTTGTTTTGGTTTGTAAAGGTCAAAGAGAGAAGCACTCCAACCTATAAAAAGACTTTTCAGACTTTATTTTACTTTTCTTTGACTTAAAAGACCCCTGAAATACTTACCTGCTTACTTACATACTTACCGATTAATCAGTTTTTTTTAACTTAACTTAAAGACTGTAAGCAGAGAGAAAGCCAGTGTTGAATTCCAGCTGATGCATTTTAAAACAATAATTTTGTCTTCATTGTCTTCAATATGCACTTCATACATACATGATGTCATGCTAAAAGACTGAGGCTAATGTTACGTGTCCCAAGTTACATGTTCAAGATCCCCACTAGTTGTTGTGGAACTTTCTCACAAGTTCAGTCTAGAAGCTTCCTGGCTAAGATACTTATATTTTTGTGTGACGAAGAGCAGGACAGAGCTGCTAACATTAACATAAACTCTGATACAGTCCAGGATCTCAGCTGTGAACGTGAACACTGTGACATAACGAACCTTTAACCACAAAAAATAAAATGTCGCTTGCTAATAATTTACCCCTTGGCCTTGGAAGTAGGTTAATCGTTTGTCTGCATTAGCCAGACATGCCAATGTCTGCAGCTAAGAAACTCACTGTTTAATACATTCTTTACACTTTTGCACTTGTGAAAGGCAAAAAAACAAACTGCTCTTTATATACCTCTATTACTTCAACAGAAATCCAGAACTTAACAGACCTGCCATGTGTAGTTGGTCACTGGGCAGTCACTTCAGGTGAGGGGTGTAGTGAACGGTCAGTTTTAGGTTTTACAGAAGTAGTTGTTGCAGAGCTGATTGCATTACAGAAAATGTGTTGCTTTTGTTGTTTTGTGTGTCTGCTATGCTATGCAGCAGCAGCTAGTCATGAAACTCTGAATGAAGACACAATTTTTGGCCATTTGAATGAGATCTGTGTCCTCGAACGCAGCTCCAACATTACAGAACTCAGAGTCTAGAAATCAATCATAATCACACACATGCACACACACGTTAGATCCTAAGTGTGATACACGACTGATTGAGAGGAAGGATGAATAACAGCCTTGTGTTTGACGTCACCCGGTCGACCTTGAAAGGGGCCAAATAGGCCTCCATTCATGATCTCTAATCATAGACCTGTTGCTTAGCAACTGCAACAAAAACACAACTGTTGCGGAACAAATTAGTCGATGTGATTCAGTGAAAATTCATAAAAGAAGACATGAAGCGCTGGATGGCAAAGGTCTGAGTCATGAGTGTCGTCATGCTGCAGTGAAGAGCTTTAACACAATGCACGAACACACACACAGAAGTGGTCTCATTAGCATACAAAATCAATTATCCGCACACTTTAACATGCTTTAATATGCATGCGACACACTTCTATACATTTTCACACATATTCTCTCTGTCACACACACACACATTCTCTGTATACTATGGCCTGTACAACTCCCTGTGGATGAAATCCCTTTATTAGTGGCCAGTAGCCGCTGGCTGGCTTTAAACCTGGCAGCGTCTGCCAGGGCCCCAGAGAGAGAGGCGAGCCATCTATAAATGTGATGATTGTTGCCCTGCGTTTTCCCCTGTGCTGTGTAAAAAACAGCCAATGACCTCCCTGCTTCCCATACTGGCACCAGTCTCAGCATCCCACTGGCCCCACAGTGGCTCCAGCAACAGAGCCGCGAGCTCCAGTCATCTGCACTTAACTGTAATCTCAGCGACATTATTGTGAATTCAATAAAAATAACAGCCGCTGAATCTTTCACCCAAATTATAGGGTTGAGTGTGGGGCAGATTAAGGAGGGGTAGGAGGGTTGGAGGGTATGGTGTAGGGGTCTTAAGGAGTAAAAATAAGGGGGTGGGAGTATGGGGGTTGGGTTGTACAGGCTGAACCCTGAGTTATGACTACAAACTGACCGCTAATGGACCAAACTCACACTCCACTGTGATTTGTGAGGGGCGAGGGGTCACTCCACAATTCTTTGTCCTTGCTTTGAATCCAAGAACCTCGCAACACAAACCATTTATTTTCTCCATCCTTCAGTTACTTCCTCAATCCACTAACGTTTTCAATCTGGGGTTCACGATCCCCAAAGGAGTCACAAGATGATTCATGGAGTGTGAAAACAAGGATCTTGAATTCACAGCTACACAGCTGTGTGATAAATGATGTTTTTTCCATATGAAATTAGTGTTTTGGAGCTTTTAATGTTCCGAAATTAATCAAATTAAACCTCAAAAAGGGAATATCAGATTTGGTGTTGTAAAATCACACGATGTTCACACCCACAGCCAACGGCTGTGAGTCAGGCTGATGTATGGCTTTGATTAGGACCAATCTTGGCCTGACTAGAAACACAGGCCTACTGGCGACTGTCCAGTATCTGATTTAGGTTTTGTTTCAATAGTTTTGGCCATAATTTCTGTCAGTAATGATAACATTGTACTCACAAAGTAATTGCTGAGATCTGGGAAGAAGCAACATTGCTATAACAACAACAGGGGAAGTACTTCTGTCTCACATTCATCTGATGCAATAGATATGCTTTTCTTCTAATCAATACTGCCACTTTAATTCCACAGTGCACGCACACACTAGTCCGACACTTCCTGTGAGTCATAAGTTGCACTTTGGTTTTAAAGGATGAGCAGCATAAAGCGCGTGACTGAGCCTCTAGCCCAACGCTGGGCCTCATCCTGAGGTCCGGGGATGTGGGACTCCCAGCGGGCCAACCCAGGGAGGGTGTTTAATGGCTGGGCGGAGGCCTAAATCCTTGAACACAAGTCTGTCCAGAAGAAAAAGTTACAGCTGCTCAATTGGGAGACATAACGTCAGATGAGTTTAAAATTGTAATGATCCCCGTGAGAGACCCTGGGTAGCTGTGGAGCCAATGGTCATAAGCTACAAAACGATTAAGAATGAAGCAGAAGATATTATATTATTATATTATAATGTATATGTATAGGACTGAAGATCAAGTAAATGCATGTATATACGATAAATATAAGACTTGAAGAGCTGCTTATGTGCATTACCACGGCACTATAGCCACTGAGTCCATGCAAGTGTGCTCAGTGACGCCATCTCTCCTCCCTCCCTGTTTGACAAGAAGCCAACAACTCAGTACAACCAGCTGTTTCTTATTTTTCTTCTGCCCCCCCCCCCCCCAACCTCTCCTTCGGTCTCTCCTCCATCAGCACTCCCGCCATCCAAACATCCCCTCCACATGGGAGCCGCAGAGAGAGCCTACCTGATATCCACATCTCACACACATGCACACACAGGAAGGGTGGAGGGATGGAGATCACATATGATTGGTCAAACCAACCACTGTTGGTTTGGTTAGCTCGTGCCCTGCTCACACAATGCCCCCTCCTCCATACGATATATTCTGTGTTTGCAGCATAAAAGATGGATTTTAGGGATTTGCGAGCATGTTCGCGATCTCATATAGAGACTGTTTTTTATCAAGCGCGCCCACTGGGAGCTCGCTCTAGTAGGTGTTAGCAGTTAGCGTCTATAGTGACAGCGTTGTGAGGGTCCTCACACACAGACATACAAACACATACAGACTGTCAATTAAGTCCTGACATGAAAAACTGTACTTAGCGCTGTTTTCCTGTAGTTTGTTGAGTAAACACTGCAGCTAAATGAGCATCAGACAGCAGCAGTAAAGGGCACACACATTACTGACAGTGCCTCTCTCTCACTTTCCCTCCATCTGCCTTTATATCACTCACTCACTCACCCCCCGGGCCTTTAATAGCATCTCTTTATACCTAAATATTTTCCCTTTTTTTCTTTCACAGGAGGGGATGATGGAATGATTCCTGAAATTTACGCCTGTCAAAATAAGTCTATGTAAACATAGACTGTGTGTGTGTGTGTGTGTGTGTGTGTGTGTGTGTGTGTGTACACATGCACACATTAGTCCTTCTTTCACAGCTTTCACATAACTGATATTTGGGTGTTGTGAACTCAACACAAATTTATTGAAAACAGACCCCGTCATCCACCAAATATCACACACATTTTGCTTTTCCGTGTGCTAGTTTTTTGTTGTTTTTTTTAACTTCATCCATGCGTGTGTGCTTTCTCTCCATCACACACATAAACATAACCACAGAAAACATCTTTGTTCTTGTCCTATCTGCAGAGGGCGAAAGATAAACAAGCATTCTTTTAGAGGAGATGAAAGAGAGCTGGAGTGATTGCGAGGGGGGGGGGAAGAGAAGGTCAGGGGGAGGCGATGATAAGATCTGACCCTAATTATGTGGGTGAGATAGAGCCCCATGTTGGAACGGGGGGAGGGCTTCTCCTGCAGACACCAAATCAAATGCTTTCAGATAGCTGGATCAGACAGCTGCTAATCAGGATATGGGCATCACAGGAACTCCTTAAAGAAATAGCTGAATATTTTGGGAAACAATTCATTTTATTGGGGAGAATTAGATGTGAAGATTGATACCACGTGCATGTCTGTATAAAAAATACAGAGCTGGAGCCAAGAACTAATTAGCTTAGCATAAAGGCTAGAAATAGGCTCTGTCCAAAGGTTAAAAAAAAAGAAAGAAATCTGTCTTCAGCAGCTCTAAAACTCTAAAACTAACACATTATGTCTCATTTGTTTAATCTGTTAACTCTAAAATATATATAGTAAAAAATATAGTAATATAATAGTATATCTATAGTAAAATGTCAACAAAATATCAAGCTATTCCTGTGATACCCCACGACAGGTGTGATCCATGTTACATAGATAGTGTAATATTTTGATTGAATGATATGAGTTTTTGTGCAAATCTTCAAGGGAAAGAAAAGTGCTACTGGCCCAAACTTTCATTTCTCTTAGACAATTCAATGTGGGATGATGTCTTTTCTACAAGCATGAGCTGACGGGCCCGGCCACTGAACGTTTCCTCCTACGACACAGCTGGTCAGCAGGTGATGTAACTCTCTTGGTGGAAACTTGGCGAGAAGTAAAGCGTTGATAGACGAAAAGCTGAAATTGTCTTAACAACTGATTTAATGGTTGAACAAAGCTAGAGCGTGATTATTTATCCGCGCTTGTCAGAAAGTTTTTATATTTCGTGACAAATGTTGGTGAGTAAAAATTCTGAAATGAGTGTGTCATTTTTAAATAAGCTCATGTCTGCAGTTACAAATGTTACTCATTAATGTAGAGCTTTAAAAAATTGTGTATAATGTTGAGTGGATTTTGTTCCAGATAATATGAACTCACTGCCAGATGTGGAATATGACTAAAGTCATCATATTTAAAGCTGCATACTGTTTTTTTTTTTTGGCCTTTTTGTCACCTCATAAAGTTGATTTGGCAAACAGGTGCTTATTTACACATCCAGCAGAGCTAAATTATTATTCATTTACAGTCATATTTGTGGCCATCTAGCAAATATGTGTTCAGTATGTGCTCTCCTTTTAGCTTTGTTTTGGTCTCCACTCCCTTTTGGGGAAATATCTGGATCTTTAGCAGCTAAATGCTCCACCATGTTCACCAGCTGGGTGTTAACTTTTACTTTAATGTTTGGTGGAGTCAGTGACTCTTTTAACTATTGTTTATTTTGTTAACAAACGGTGGATCAGCATCTCTTATGTCTAATGTGTAACACTTGATTCTAAAAAGGAAAAATGTATGGCATGGTTGCTATTGCGATGCCATAATCCAAGGCCTTCTAAATCATGCTAAGGCCAATCCCTTACTGTAAAACACTCCAAGGCACACTGTAAAAAGGAATTATCAACAGGGGAGGGAGGTCGATGTTTGGATGGTGCGTGTAGGTGTGTAGGTGTATGTGCACGGGTGTGTGTGTGTGTTGGGCAAAGGGGGTTGAATGGACGAGAGCGGATGGTGATAAGATTGAAATATCTCAGCAGTGTGTTTACTTTAGGAGTCAGTAGTGCTGGTTAGAGTCCAGACCAGCTGAGAGATGTCTGCAAAATGTGGGGAGGAAGTGTGTGTGTGTATGTGTGTGTATACTTAAGGAATTTAAGTATCGAACAAAAGGTCAATAGGCTGAGGAGGTGAGTAACTTCCATAATATACAATAAAATCAGGAATGCTCTCAGTCTGGCTCAGTCTTTCTCTACGTTTGTCTCTCTCCATCTATGTTTCTTGTACTTTTTCAGCATCCAACATCCATCTCATTTGTTCCCCTCTCTTTCTCTCTCTCTCTCTCTCTCTCTCTCTCTCTCTCTGTAGGGATTTAATGTGGATCAGTGTGCCCCATTGCAGCCAATCACAGCTGTCCTGGGGTCTTTTGTGCCAAGTGCGAGTGTGTTTTTTGAGTTATGTGTATTCAGTGGACCACAAAATCTAACCACATGCATGCACGCAAGCATACACTCGCACATATAAACACAGCACACAAACTTTTCCACATTCTCTTGGTGTGTATCTTTTTTTTCTTAAGTTCAATTGTTGGAGAACCACCATCTCCTCTTTTCAAACTCGGATGTTTAAATATTTATACATTTGATTATTGTACATATATTCAGAGTTTGGAGTTGGAAAGTGGGAGCATGCAGAGCTTTCATAGAGAAAGCTCCATCTGTGTCTTCAACGGATGTGTTCAGGCACAGTATTGAATGTACGTCATCTGCATTTGGCAATGCTCAGAGCCCAACAAACAATCACATACGCAAATAAAACTGAAGAAAATAGACTTGAAGCATAAAAATGCCTCAGGGCATGTTTATGTGCATTTAGCGTGAGTGAAACGCGAGCCATTACATGTGCTGTATTGTTTGGAACAGAAGCGTATCTGTCCTGGCAGACACGCGAGATGGCAGTCTAAAAAACGTAGTTGAAAATACCTCCTGAAGATAAACTGTCCGAGGCGCAAATAAGAGCTGTAGTGAAACAAGCTGTGGGCAAAATTTTAACTGTTTTCATCCAAAATTCAGAATTTAAAAAAAAAAAAATCGAGTTAAGCAATTGGATGTTTTATGGCTTAAATGCAGAGTTGTAGTTGACCTCTCACCTTATGTTTCCATGTACCTGTACTTTTTTAAGAAAAGATCATTTCAGACAACAAAAACAGAGTCATTCATGTTTTGTACAGATTCAAACCATGGAAGTGCTCTGTCAGTCAGTTAACATGAGATTTCACATCTATGGGACTTTCCAGAAACAGGTGCACAAGCAGCAACCTCTGTGGCTGTGAAGTGAAGCTTATGTGGAAGTGCCAAAAATTGCAGCTCCTCAAATGGCCACTTGAGGCTGGCTACAGAATAAGTCAGTCTCCCCATGTCCAAATGTCCATCTTCACAGCAGAAATAAACATTTTTACAGCCTGGTAGAAAAACTGTTTTGGTCTCTATAGCTAATTTCCCCGTTCATGACAGCTGTACTGAGGATGATTTTTTTATACAACTCACCTGTTTAAATGATATTAAGACTTAAAGATATGCATAATTAACATATGGCTGCTTTCACTGACAGGTTGCAGTTACACTGCAGTTACAGGTGGCTTGTTTGAGTGTCCAGGCGTCATTCAGCCCACCTCAGGTCCACTGACTATCCACATCTTTGACATTTTTAGATTAAAAAAAAAGAAAAACAGGCCAGAGCCACCACACTCTGATCTTCAGAAACCTCTGGGTCACAGATATGATATCCATTCTTTATACTGTCTATGGTGCACCCAGCATTTCCCCACTTCACAGTACTACTACTAAACTGTTAAACTCTAATTCAAGATTTACTTGTTTAGAGAAACACAAAATATCTTCTAATTTTGCGATGAACTCTCAGGGAAATAGGATAACAAACACCCATCTTGCAGATTTCTTTACATATGATCATATTTACTATAGATTAGGTCGCCCCTGTGTTCAGTGAGAAAAGCCAGAACACTCTGAGGAAGTGGAGGGATAAATTACATTGTTTTTCCCAGAAGTGCGTGGGAAAAAAACTCATTTAAATTCAAAAAGTCACGGCACTCCTGCCTGCAGCCTGCAATGAATGAACTAAAATATGCTCATTGACACATTTTGGTGTTCCTTTACTGGTGGAGCAAATACAGCTAAATCCCAGATCCATTTTGGGTTCCAAACAATTGTTTAAGATAGTACAAACTAATGCTGCGGTATTTTCCTGTTCCTATAGTTCCCCTCTCTCTTTACACGCTCTGCTGCTTTTCATTCTCTCAGATGGTGATTGCTGTCTGTTTTTCAAGAGCCCGGCGATAGTTCCCTAGTGGATGGGGGGCCATGATACTTTACAGATGTGTACGCCTGTGTGCGTGTTTGTGTGTGAGCACGCCAGTACAGTTTCCACTGATCTGTTCTTGGATTTTATGAGCGGGGCTATCAGATGAAGAGTGCTCCTGAAACGTAGCTGAGGGTTTCACCTCAGCAACTGCATGCTGGAGGTATGTGAACGGACTTTGTTTGTGCATACATGCATGCATGTGTTGCTCTCCCTGCCAACCAGTATTCCCTTTCTGTCACTCAGGAGCAGGACCCAACAAGCCTGCATTTATTAACCAAACCAATCCTTTGGAAATCCCGCTTAATCCTCCCTAAGTCCCCTATAGCCCCTTTATAAACACTCCAAAAAGTTTACCTCATGCTTTGCCTCATCAAGGATCTGTATTTCCAACCACCACAGACAAAAGATGGAGAACGCCCACCACTCAATAATCAGAGACAGGCTGATTGAATGGTGAGCAGACTCAGAGGCAGCCAGCGCCTGTCATTTGGGTCACTGTGTTATAAAAGATGAGGATTGCTATTGTCATGTGAGGATATTTTCTGTCTGGTTGTGTGTATTTCTGTTTGTTAGCGTCAAAAGTTAACATGATAATAATAATAATAAATAATAATATGACCTAGAAAGAAAGAATAGGTCCACGGACAGACCCATGTGGTACTCCACGAGCAAACAGCTTTTTGTCCAATAGTGTTTACTAATGAAGACCTGTAAGACAGAGTGGCTGACCATGGCAAAGGTTGCGCTTAAATTAAGCAAAGCAGAATTCACTCAGTTTGTCCAGTACTGTGCAGTGTTCTGAGACAAGACCAATTTAAGAGATCAGGTCTACTCTAGATATAGTTATCTGAATCTTTTCACAGGAATAGTAATGTCAACATTGGTCTATAAGAGAGTCGAGTGACAGTGTCCTGGGGAGGATCTCACTGCAGTTTTAAAATTTAAAAATAAGTTTCAGTAATTTTTACTTGTATGAAACAATGAAACAAATTCAGAGACTTTAATTTGAGTGTCAAACATAACATAGGTGCGACATACATCTTTATGTGACAGTGTCCAGCTTTTTATGGAGAGTCATCTCTTGTGTTTATTTGGGAGATCTACTTTTCTGAGTTTGTTTTAAAATTTTTGATTTTGTTACTTAATGGTGAAACAGAATAATTGTAGTGACACCCTCTCATTCAGTATACACAAGTTACTCTTTGTCCTATTAATTCAACCTTTGATTTAGGGTGTTGTCATTATTGCTTTAAACTTTTATCCTAATTTTGAGCTGGTAATATATCAATTAGTTAATCAATGCAGTTGTCAGAGGATTCTCACAGTAGTACTATGTGTGTGTCTGTGTGTGCTGACAGGAAAGAGTATTATCTTTGTCCTTGCCAATGCTCCAGCAGGTCCATGCCTATACTTGAGGATTTAGTGTCTTTCAGCACCTTCACCCCACCTCCAAACTCTGACTCACGAGCACACACACACACAAACACAGACTCACTGATTGAAGTCCAGACCTGTTACATGTGTTGCAATCAGTATTGACACACTTACACAAGAACACATGATCACTAAGTGTAGAAACACACAAACGCTTTCACACAAGTGTGATTCTGTGCACAGATTTGCACAAATACTTGCACAGGACTTCTTCTGTGTACACACATGCACAAAGCACACATAAAGGTACACATACAGATGCTGACCTAACAGTGTAAATGACACAGCAATAAAAGGTCATTGTGTGTTTCAAACACAGAAACATGTAGCTACAAGTGGTAAAGGTACATATATATTCATGCACATACAGTTAACAAGGGTCCCTCCAGCACAACACCCTGCTGCCACTGATGTAGGTCTAGGGTAAAGCGTTTCAGCGTTTTTTGTAGCACCAGCCAACAAACAGGACTGGTTCAAGTCAAATTGTCAGAACACATATTTGGCAGGTCTTGAAGCATCCCTGTTAGGAGGTCAGCCCCCACTGTTATGGAATAGTACAACAGAATCTGGAGCAATTTCCTTCTGTGTGAGCTTTGCTCATGTTTGTGAAAGTTTCCTCTCTTTCATCTCTGTTTAGTTTCACTTTCTTTCTTTGTTTTATGCCTAGCATAAAGACTGGAAACACCGCAAGATTTGAGTTTATCAGGAATTATGTGGCAGACCATTTCCGGCACTTAAAACCACCGGGGTTTGTGTACGAGTTAAACAAACAATACACAAAGCATTAATTAGTGAGTTAGTTTGATGTGCTGGATGGTGTAGTTTGTTTTATTTGGACTTAGTCAGGCTAGCTGTCTCGCCATGTTTCTAATCTTAAGCTAAATTAATGAGCTGTCAGCTTCAGCTTTATATCAATGGGACTGATATGATTCGTATGAATTTTCTCATTAAACTCTTTGCAAGAAATTGAATCTTGTTTGTTGAGCCATTCCTTCAATGTTTTGTAATGCTTGAGAACTGGAACAGTGGTTTTCAGCTGCAACATCTCCATCTCTGCGCTAGGCTTTAATTGAAGACCCATAGGCTCCTGGTGAGCAGTGTTGCATTTCAAACACTCAGCAGTCATAAACTGTGTTGTTTCCCGGACCCCACTCTGACAGTCTCAAAGAGGGGTCGTAACACAGGACAGGAGTCCAACTAGTGCACCTGATTTGTGTCAGAGGAAGATGGTTACTGGAATAGCACTCGGTTTAAGTCATGTGCATTACTGTCTTTATTTGAAGAGGCTCTGACGCATGCTGGCACTCAAACAGAGAGCGGCAATGAGAAACAGACTGTGGTTGGTTGGGGGTGGAGTGGAGGTAAAGCAGGAGGGAGGGGATTATAGAGAGAGTGTGTGAGAGAATTTAATTTCTGACACGTCTTTATGGTTGCAATATAACACCACATACAACTGATAAAAATACTGTACACTTAACCAAGCATCAGTGAAGCCAGATCAAGATTAAGCTGTCTCACATTTGGAAATTAAATTCCGCTATGGCAAGAAAATAAGAAAAGGGAAAACAGTGAGCTGAGTAGCAGAGCAAAAGGCAGTTAAATCAAGGTCAGCTACACCATAACTCATTTTGCTGGCTTCGTGGTCAGTTTGGCAATGCTAGCTGGGAAGATCCCAGAGAAACCAGAGTTCCAATTAATTTCCAATGGGTGGATCTGCATCCATGGGGGACACATTAATGTCCCAGTGTCCCATACAGGCTTGACTTCCTGCTGTCTAAGCAAAATGAATGTGAGTGTGAAAAGACCATCTGGAAAAATGAGAGGTGATCCAGGAGAAGAAAATAAGGGAAAGAAGCAACCAAAGAAGGCGAATGATGGGGTATTTATCTTTTCCATCAGAGGCAGAGTAAAGAGGTAGCACTCCTTAGAGTCAGTGATGTTTGTGTTGAAAGCCTCTTAGTTCTAATGTACATAGGCCTACCACAGATCAAAATATTTCATGTGATTGTTTGAGAAAGTGTGTTGTGATATTAGGTATAGCTCTTCTTTTTTTTATATCCATAGCTGAGAAAGTGTCTGTGTATTTGACCTTTGGAGTTCCTAAAGTGTCAATCCTGGGACCTATTATATTTTCAATTAACATGCTTCTTTTTAGGCACATTATCAGTTCAGTTAATTTGAGTTTGTTCTTTCTCCCATACAATGCCAATGATGTCCAGCTTAACTTTCACATGTTGTCATATTTGTATGTCAGTAACTAGTTGGGTTAGCTTAGCATAAACACTTGGTATTAGCCATTTTCTAACTGTAGCTTCATATTTACTATTTGAAATTTCTGGAAATGATCACTATTTCTTGATCATTAATAATATGTGTATATCTTTTTTTCCTTTTTTTCTACTGTCTTTGCATATAATTTTGTGCAACTAACAATACATTTGTAATAAAGATAAAAGATAAAAGTTTTGAGTTAAAACTCTCACATTGGGTCAAAATAACAAGATTTTACTTTGGAAAAATAAACCAATGGCAGCATAAAAAGATTAAACTAACACGGGATGAGAATCATCCATAACTGAAGTGAGTAAAGTGAATCCAGCATTGTGTCAGTGCTATATTGATGCAGTGTGATTTTTAGTGTGAACTTCTCTTTTATCATGGGATTGTCAGCCTGCCATGGACGTGTTTTCCAAGCAGTCTCTCCTTTACAAAAAGTGTCAGATTTTATTAGTTGGCTGTAAGATGTGACTGAAAAACTGAGGGAGAGAAAAGTGGTAAAAGGAAGAAGGAAGGAATTATGATATAAATGAGAAAGGACAGAGAGGGTAACAGACCTGGGTCAACTAATTTTGAACATTTGCTTTAACCTGCTTGGAGTACCAGCAGGTTTGGTGAGGCTTACACCATTAAAACAGCTTAAATAGTGTCAAGTCAAGTTGCCAGCCACAGAGAAGTTCAACAAACTGACTTTCAAATACTTTCAAATGATTGTCTAATAGTTCTGGCACTCATTGTATTGTTCTATGTGGCAAATCCCACCCATCTGGCACCGAAGCAGAGCCAACACAAATCATAAAAAATATCGTCAAAAAATGATTTGGCTTAGTTTTTTGGGCCCCTGGTGGGAAGAGAGGGAAGGAGAGATGGAAAAATAGAAGACTTATCCTCTCTTCTGTGAGTCTCTAGCTCCCCCAGTGGGGCGACTGAGGCGTCTCCCAGGCATTCTGCATCCGTTTGTCATGTTCTTATCTGTCATCCATTAAAACATAATGGAGAGCAGATGCCCTGGAGATGGATAGCTAACCATAACACCCACCCACACACACGTACACACACTAAAACACACACAGACATCTGCAGTGTCCATAGAACTAGGTCTAATTACATAACACTTGCCCCACTCGCTGTGGAACACTGGCAACCATGCCAGGCTTTCCTAAATCCAGAGATGCTGGAGCGATAAGTGACACCCTACATATAAATATACAAAATGACAACATAAATGTACACTCACACACAGTTAAACAGGAGGAAGTACATACAAACACACTTTTTTTGCACAAATATACAAAACTGATTGAATGATCACAAGCAGAAAAAGGCAAACTCACGCACACAGACTCGACCAGTCACACATTCAGATGGAGTGATGTAGTGATGGGGAAATGGAATAACAATTAGCGTAACGCCTTGGGAGAGCAACGCCTATAAACTGCTGAGGACGCACGGCCAAGAATAGATTGTCAGAGAAAAGGAAGGGAAGAGAGGAAGAGAGAGAAAGAGGGGAAAATGTGCAGTGTCACTGGGACCAAACCACCATCGAGCCTGTTCACCTGCCAAGAAAAACAACCATCACCAACAACACAGAGGGAGAAAGAGGAAGAGAAAGAGAGAAACAGACAGGGAGGGATGGAAAGAGAGGAGGGGAAAAAAGGCAGATGTTGAGAAACAGAAGCAGAAGGACAAAGAAAGATGTAAAAAAAAGGGAGAGAATAAGGAGATCGGTGTGAAATGGACAGTTTGCGTGGAGGACGGCGATGATGATAAAGGGCGCTGATTGGAGATGAAGGGCCGACGCTATGGAGACAGGGCAAAAGTGGCCGTCCGTTTACGTGGAAACGAACATTATTATGAGTACAGTTTGTCCTCTGATGTCATCCTACTGCTTCTCATGGTCGGGCCTTCAGCCATACCGCTGGTCTGCCGGTAACACACATTGACACACTAACACAAAAACACACACTAAGACAAGAAAAAAATGCAAATATTCACATATTAACACTCTCATTTCACAAAAATACACATACTAAGCTCATACAAACACACATTTTAACATGCAAAGGTGTGAAACAGGAACCAAGGCCTTATAAACACAACACCTCTCTACTTGGACCACTTGTTATTTTACCATAATGGTGATGATGATTCAAGAAAAAAGCCCCGTTTATGGAAATGTAGTGGGAAAGCTGCTGAAAAGTGTTTCCCCCCTCTTTCTAAAAGGAGACTTCAGGGTCTGAGTAGAGGGTAAGTAAGCTGGCTGTCTCTCTCCAGGCTCGGCTTGCGTTGACTGATTCTATCTCCTTCTGGGTTTGGCTAATGCTGACGGATTCTGTCACCATTGGCAAAGTGGGTCTCCATATGCACGGGCACTAGCCTCCACACTGCAACCTCCTAACACACATACACACAGGGAGCAGGATAGATTCCCACAGTCTACTAGATTTTGAGAAGCATGAAAACTGGCTATCTAATGCAACATTTTGTTCTATATGTTACAGTAACACACCAACGCATTATCTTGTCAACGATTCCATTAAATTCAAGGAAATATCATTCAGACTAACATTCATCATGCTAATGGTTTAGCATTTGTAAGTGAACACACGCAAATGGTATTATTCAGAGACAGATTTTTGGAAATGCTTCATGCAAAACGATTACATAAAGGTTGTAGCTATGTACGCTTAGATAGCCAGCCAAGACGTGTCTCCAGCCAGTGAATAAATACAAGAAGGATTCTGTCTGAGATGCCTGTGTGTACCATGATATGTCATTAGAAAAAAAAGAAAAAGCTTTATGCTCAGTATAAAAGCAGATTGATGTAGGCATGGCCAGTGATTTCACATTTCATGATCCAGTCTCATTTTCAAATTTCATACTGAGCAGGATCAGATGTTCAGCAGGAGAGGTAATTTTGAAGTTATAGCCTACAGCTTTAATAACTGGCGTTTTCCATTTATAATTAGTTTTGAATGTTTTCTTGTACTATTAACCTTGACACAACAATGGCTCTGGACCATAGTTTAGATGGTCCTAAGCTAATTTAGCCTGGCTCGTAACAGTAACATAGCTTTTAACAATAACAGCATTGGTGATGGTTGAAAGACAATGTCAGACACGAACAAAAGATTCATTTCTCTTCTGTAGTTGCAAATAACACACATGGATGTGCCAATAACTGTGTCATATTAAAGGATTTACTAGAAAGTTGGGTTGATGAGCAGCAGAGCTATGGCTAAATACTGGACAGTCTTGCAGAGGGCTGCTCACACACAGGTACAGACACAGTAACTGTTTCAAATGGGCATGAATGTGCTTCTAGTGGAGACAAAGGAATCCCAAGAATAGTTGCTCATGGCTGTTTAGTTTTGACTACCAGCACGAGACATGCATGGTCCTACCCATGAGTGTGCTGAGTGATCCGGTCACTCTGTGTATATAATTGTGCCCCAACCCTCACATCTCTGTTGCATTTTATACACTGGGGGAGAGGGTCCCAGCTGAATCTGAGGGTGTACTTAATCTTTAATGGCTATTTGAGGAAGTTTTATGGGTTCAGACTTTGGCCACATTTGCTGAGAATCAGTTCAACCCAGCCGCACGGGCTTGGTTTGGGGCAGTGCTGGCACCAAAAATTGGATCAGTGCCTGACATACCATTCATCAGAGGTCTGGCATGAATCCCAGAGATAGCTATACTGGATTTAGGACTCTGTTGGGACCACTTTGGCCTAACATCAGTTTGAGTTTGAAACAACACTGATAGCTTAATTGGGTATGTCATATTTCATGTTTATCAAAACTCCCAGACTAACCATATCAACATATTAACCACAGAGTATGCTAAAAATTTGCTTGGAGGTTCATATGAGTCACCAGCATAGATGACTGGACCACATGATTTATTGGGACATGTGTGACTATGATGTCTTCTTTCCAACAGGTCTATTTCCCAAAGACTGCGTGCTCCATTAAAGTAGAAAGGAAATCCCAGTTGCTGAAAAACACCCTAGCCAGAGTATACAGTATACTGAACTCTGCTGTAGGTGAGGCCAAACGAGACCCGACCTGCTCCATGCATGGATTTTTACACATGACTGGATTTGTTCGTGTTTAATTAGACTGGTTGATCTGCAAACAATCGGAGCAGGTTTATTTTGGCTAATGCGACACCGCTGGTAGTGAGTCATCATGACAGATGAGGTGAGCCAGGATCTTAAGATAATTATACTTGTAGATAGTGTGATTTAAAGATTGCTTTGTTATGTTAAGTGGTTAATGTTGTCATCGACATCGCCTAAGCAAGGACTAAGAAACTACCATGTTTCAGAGAGTTGGAGATTAGAATAATTACCAAATGGTAAGATTGGACAAAGCTGTTTATTAAGAGTCCACTCTTATTTACAGCAGTTAGCCTAAGGGCAGCAGTTGAATAGGGTGGATCAAACACTCACACCTGATGGCTGCACTGCAAAACCACAATTACACACAGAATCTGTGGTTACTAAACAAGCAGTTCAGTCAGTAGATTGACAGGTTGGCCCATGTTCCAACCTGTAAATGGCAGTCATAGTTGCAGTGCCCTAGACACCCAATCCCAATTAGGATGTCTTTAGGCAATATCTATTTAACCCCAACATATTTAATGAAACTAACATAGAGGTAAAAAGGCAACACAAGATGAAGAGGAAATAGGTTGGAAATATTTTAGCGACCGATAATAAGTTAGAAGAAACAATTAAACCTGGTTTCTAATTACATGTTTAATTGGAAGTGGTTTCGTAGATGACTCAGTCAGTCTTATCTCTGTAACCTCAACCCAACTCTTAATACTTTGTTTATCCCAGTAATACGACAACCAAAGTGCTCTGACAGATATAAGTGTTCTCCGGGGCCTGATTGTGTGGGTACGTCCTAAGGGAGACCCAGATAATATCAGTCCTCTCATAAATTTGCAGCTTTCCGGGGGAACTGAATGTTCTCTGGGCAGCAATGATTGACTGCCACTCTAAGAGTCATTATTTTCTGGATGAGTGGCTGCGTCTTAGGGGAGACAGCAAGTAACTCATGCCTCTGGAACCAGAGCTATAAATCTGCGTGGATGGATACAATATGTGCGTATTTCTGTCTATGTGTGTCAGTGCGTTGCCTCAGGGCTCACTTGATGCTTGCTGTGGAGCTTGCTCCTGCTTGCCCATCAATCAGTTCTCACTTTATAACTGTAGAGTGTCAGACATAGACTCAGGGAGTCAGATAAGTTACCCCTGACCTTAAAATATCAGTGTTTAGTGGATTCTGAAGTTAAACATCTGAATTTTGCAGCCACAGGTGGAAGGTTGAGTTGAACAAGCCTTTGATACATAAGGTCAATTACATAACAGTAGGTGTTGGATGTATATCCACAAATCTAAATAGAGTGAAACCCCAAACTCTGCTTTCAAACAGTATGGCGCCCTAATTAGAGAGAGAAAGGCACAAGCATAGCAAAGAAAACTTTCATTATTCTAAATGTGTTTTGTAAAAAATATATTTTAACTTGAAATTCAACTTCAATGAGAGGACTTCAGTGGACTTAGTGGACCCTGGATTGTTGAAGTTTGCACTACAATGTTTTCGTATCATTACTGTTGTAATGACGGGGTAAAGGTAGGTGTCCTATATAGAGAGTCACAGACGAGCCAATATAAAACATTTTGAGACTACATGACTACATGTACTTACAATACACAGGCACAAATATTCACATATACACATCCTCACGCCCTTGCACCAATGTAAGGTAGAATACAAATGAAATAACTATTCCCCGATATCATTTACAGATTCTTCAAGTAGTAAGAAGATAGAAAGAGTAGACAAGAACAATTTTAATTTGACATTTTAGGCATCTTGACAAGCCTGACTATTGTCCTTGAAGTGACAGTTACTGTATTAAAATAGAACATTAAACATTAAGTAACCTAGTGACAGGTGTGGTTGTTGTTATTGTCTCTATTCATGTGTAAAGGAGTGTAATCTTTCAACCATGAGGAACGTAAATCACATGTCGCCTCACTGAGTGTTCAGTACTTATTTTGAATTCTGTTGTTTAAAAGCAGAACCTGACTGTCGATGCAAAGAGTTTAAAACCAGTTCAGTATCGAGTATTTTGCATTAGAATAAAAATAACACAGTTGAAGTGGTGTTGTGGCCTATTATTATTATTTACAGTACTAAGCTGTAGCTTTATTAACATTTATCCAGATGTTTTACCAGCCTGGATGTGCTTGTTTCTTGCCCTGTTAGTTATCTTGTTATGTCTTGTTCCCAGATATCAAGCTAACACAGCATTTAACACCTTTTAACACATTTAAAGGCTTCACTTGACAAGACTCCAATAAAGCTTGAGCAATGCTGTACACACGTACACACAGTGCGTGTGTGTGTAACTGTCACATCACATTCACTCCTCATAACTGACTTTACTGGTTACCAACTGATGTTCTGGGACATGAACAGGCCTGCGGTTGGCGCAATGAGTATGACTCACTTACCCATAATAACACCCTCTGCTGTGATTTGCCTAAATCAATCAAACCTCAACAACAATAGTCAGTCAACCTTGACATTATAGAAGTGAGACTTGAGGTGAATTGGGTTATGTTTGCTGTATAACCTGCCAGCATGAAGAGTGAAGATTTGCATGTCAGTGACAGGAACGTTCTGTATACAGCATTTATTGACAGTTTTAAATGGTCTCCAATGACAATGACTGTGTTGTCTGATACCAATGAGAGAATTTACTGTAATCATCTACTGCAATATAGGAAGTTAATTTTAGGTCAGAGTTTATGATTCATTATGTCAAATAAGCAGTTGTGTTCCACACTGCTGTATCCTGCAACGCACCATGATTTATTTAAAATTTCTATCAATCTTTCTGGTAGTTTTCTCTTTTTTTCAAGTTTTTTTTTTTTAATGGAAAGTCTACAGACACAAGGACAAGAGAGTTCTGCTGCCATTTTTTTTGTCAGCCATATTGTACGCTGTATATTTATGACTATGTGACAACAACGTAATCCGAGGAAATGTCAGCTCAGTCCGTGGTCTTGTATTCCAGCCCTCTGTCTGCTTCTCATTGATACTATCACATCATTATTTCTCCAAATAGCAGGAAGAACCTAAATCATTGTGACGTAGGCAGAAAGCAAGGACACACTCAGAATGGCTCGATGAAAACAGGCAACAACAACGTCTCTCTGTGAATGTGAGAAGGCGCTGACAGACTCGGAATCGAGGGAAAGCATTGTGACAAAAGCTGCCTTCTTGTTGTTATTGTTATGATACAGCAAGACAAAAGTTAAACAATTTTCTCTTAGCAATGGAAAACCGCTCGGCCCAGTGTGCTCCAGCTGCTTCAGTTTCCTCCCTCACCCGTCTCCCCCAGCAAGACGTCTTTCATGCCATTGTGGATGTGGCATGCTGGAAACACAATGAAACAAACATGAACCCAAACTACACTTCCCCTGGCACCAGAGTTGCATTGTGGGACCCGGTGGGAGGAGATGTTGGGTCAGGGGTAACTGAACTGGGGCCTTACAGTTGAGAAAGCAAAGACAAAGAGCAGTCAAGTAGATATATACTGACCTTTTGGCTACTTTCTTGTTTTTATCAACCTCTCTTCATGCTTTTGCCTTTACAACATGAATTATTTACATGTTACAGTCTGAAGGAGACCAAGTATGTGGAGTCTAGATGGGTAGAAATTGGTTAATCACGTGGTCGATTGAATCTTTAGAAGAATGAGATAGAAAAACAGTGTACATGCAGTGTGAGCTGTCAAAAAATGTACTGTGGTTTTTATGCAGTACGAGTTTGCATCAGTAGGTGGTAATGAGACCGACAGATTACAGGTGTGTGTGGCCGCACACAAGTACAAGTCTCACCTAATCCCTAGGATCCCTAAATTTTATCTATATTTGTTGACCTAACCAGAGTGTATGAGGTGTGTGTACACAAAAAAGTTACCCTCCAACAATGCTTAGCTTTGCCACTTCGCTATCGCTTGCTAACTAGTAATTACCTAACGATAGACAGACAGAAGTTCAGCAACAGCAGGGAATGCTTGTTCAAATGTTACGTTAGCTAACATGTTGAACCATAACTTCATGGAGCTTGCGTAGTGTTGTGAGCCACATTAATGTTAGACGCTAGCAGAGATTCCAAGAAGTTTTGTGCCCAGTTAAGAAAAAAATATTTTAAGTGAAGGCGTATATAATTGAAAATGTGTTTATGTAATTGTTTTCATACATGTAGAAACAAATAAGACGTGTTGGATCGTACAAAGGAACAGGAAAGGCAGAGCTTTTCAATTAGCTGCTCATTTTATACCCAGAACCTTGGAGTTAAGATGTTTAGTGGGTAATGTACTGGTTTAATTAAACACCCCCAAGCCCTCCAGTAACACCAGCAACACCCATTTACAGCTCATGTCATGAGCTCTATAGGAGGGGCTCTATAGGTAGCAATTAACAGCCACCACCCACCTGAACCACACGCACTTATAATCCCTGTCCCTCTATCTCCTGACCATAACCCCACCATCCATCTCGTGTATCTTCTCTGCCTCCTCGTCCTCCTCTATCAGAGAGATCAGATTACAGACCCATCTGATAATTTACCGTGGTTAAATGTTGACTCTGGACCTGCGAGTACGTGTATGTGTGTGTTTGGGGACGTCACGGCAGTAGTAGTTGATGTACAACAAAGCTATTACCAATCCTGCTTCCCTTTTTTTAAAGCACCATCCTGCTTGAAGCACTACGACACGCACTCACACATGCTCATGCTCTTGTTTGCGTTTCAAAATAGATTATAGGCTGTTTTGTTTTCCTCGTCTCCTGAATTCAATTTGCAACCGTACACGCGGTCTGCGCTATGTGTTTAACTCCATCATCTGTTAGGTCATGGTCTGTTCAGCCGTGACATCCAGACCATTCTGTCCCTGCAATCGAGCCAGCCAATTACAGTAATCCTATTGATCCAAAACACACCTAACCCCACCATTACATGTTATCTGCAGGATCGACCACAAACAGCGAGGGAGCCTCTCGCTGTACACATCCGAGGGCTGAATCGTGTGTCTGAGCAGCGCTTGATATTTATTAAAGATGACATCTCCCTTCCAAATCAAGCCTTTACTTGAATCCTCCTCCCTACAGAGTTTGAGTTGAAGCAGGAAAAAAAAAGCCAAGCGGCTGTAGAAATGTTGCTGTGGTTATGTACAGCTGCCTACGCTCAGACACACTGGATTTATGTTTACAGCTAGCCTCGTTTAATCTGAGCAGTCTGAGTGGTGTGTGTAACGGAGCTGTAATTTGGTGGATGTAAATCAAAAACACTCCAGTTTAAAAGAGCTGAGAGGAGAGTGTCAATCAGAGCCTGTCTGAGGAGCAAGAGATGCTCTATCTTCATCTTAATGACTTGATGGTCTAGCGTTTAATGCGAAGGTTCTGAACGTTTTGTTTTGTTTGGAGTTAGTTTAGAAAAAGTTGGAAGATTCAAGTGGGACAAATGTCACCAAGAGCCAAGTTTTATGGGATTTTAGGTCCTCTTCTTCAAGGAATTACCCCCTCATTGAGATAATTGCTAAGCATAAAGTGAAATATTAAGTTACATTGCTGAATATCACAAGAAACCCCAAAAGAACCAGCAGCTAGCTCTATAAACAGATAAACACTGTTTAGCAACGGTGCTCATGTGCTGAGTGTTAACAGACAGGCCACATACCAGTGTGACAGGTCTGTTTCTATAAAAACAGAAAAAGGAGTCCTGTGATCACCTGCCGTAGAAGGGTGGGACTCTTCATCTGCCACTACAAGAGCGCTGAGAGATGGACAGATTGGAAGATGGGGGGCCGGATTCCTCGAACACAATCACACGCAAACACCTGAGATCAGATCATCACCTGCAAAGATAGACAGACATGTGCACACAGATTAGGCCCCCCTCCCTCAACGGCTCAAACACACACACACACACACACACACACACACTGCACAGACAGATACGGTCCATGTGTGCAAACAGCTGAAATGAGCATAAATTGCAGTGACATGAATGCAGAAACCTCAAAGATTAAAATGGATGGGCTGGAGCAACAGGTGATTCAAACCAGACCTGTAATGTTTGCCTGTCATTCCCGGGGGTTTCTTTTCATGCCACAGGGATAATGCAGGTCATGTCAGGTAAGTGGTGTGCAACTTTTGTATACCTACTCTGGGATTATCCAAACTTTCTGGTGGTCATTCCAAGTAAATACTTTCAAACCAGGTTTATTTCAGATGTTGCCATGCAGGAGGCCACTGCATCTGCTACTGCTAGCTGGGAGGGACACACACACACACACACACACACACACATACACACACACAAAAGAGGTACACAATGTGCTTTTCATGCTGGTCAAACACACACATAAACACACACACGCGAGAGCACATGGAGTCAGGAGGCAGGCATCCCCTTGTAGGCATTTCTGTGGGCAGCTGGAGCTCTTTAGTGGTCAAGGCAGACGCAGACACAGTCAGAATCAGAGCGGCATGGAAATCTAAGGCCCTCATTAGCACAGATGATTCAGCCCCTTTTCACAGGGCCATGCTGTGTGTGTGTGTGTGTGTGTGTGGAGGGGTGAGGGGGGCGAGAGTGGGCGTGAGAGAATCATCCAGCAAAGTATTGCTTACAATGGAAAGGTTGTGACCTGTTGTATTTGCAAACACTTCTTGCAGTTAATTTCTTTCCTGCGTAGGTGCCAGGAACTAATAGTATTATTCATATTATTACTGCTGCCGTCATGTTTTCCTCCTCTGGATTGTTTTCATATAATCACTTGAACATAAACAGCTTGAGACACAGGTTTTAGTGCCGCTACTGAAGCTATGGAGGCCAAAGGTCAGCGAGGAAGGCCGCAGGTGACCACAGGTGTGTATGTGTGTAATCACAGAGGTGTGTTTTACTGGTAGCAGGGGGTCACAGGTGAACACAACAACAGCCACATAACACCAAAGGTGAGCAAATGCCAATCACAGGCTAACAGGTATTTTCAGGTGGAAGCTTAATGGGTTTAGTTTCCACTTGAAAATACCATGAATTAAACATAATAATTATGTGTTTTTGCACGGTTTAAATTTATCAAAGGGGCCGTGAAATTTTAGTTCACTTAGATTCATATGCTTTGAAGCAGAATTTCAGGCTGAATTAGGGAATTACCTCCTAATATCTTATTAACATCTACAATTGACAGGTCATGTTGCCCTTTACTACTTGTTCATTAAGGGAGTTTGAAATTCAGTCTACACTAACTTGACTTTTTGGCCACTTGGGGGCAGCGGAAACAAGTTGCGAGCACAACATTGACATATTATCACCTAATTAAGTTATTATGGCTAATGTGTCACCTTAGCAATAATTGCCTATTTCGACATAAAGATCAACGTTAGCATTCATTACAAGTAATTTCTGACCACCTGATGGATGTAAGTGCAACATTCTCTCTCCTTTTAGCTCTGTTTTCATCTCCACCAGGTCCTGAATATCAGACTATGCTCACCCACAGCTCCTTACTAACTCTGTTTGTCTGCTGTTTGCTGCTGGGAAGGTAGCGTGCAGTTGGTTTATTTGAGTTTCTCTCTCCCTTCTGCTGCTGGAAACAAGGTTGACAAGAGCAGTAATATAAAATCCAAACAGGGAAATTGCACGGCAGGAAAAACATATTTGAAAATGAAGTTCATTCTTGACATTGGGAACATGGACTAGGTGAACTGTTTTCAACCTTTTCAACCTTATCTTATGTTGGTATACTGTTCATTTAGCTGTAAAAAGGTATTTATTAAGCATATTTAAGGTATCCTTATTTCATAATGTGTCAAAAATGCAAGAACTAGAATGGAAATTAGAGTATTTTTGGACCAAGGTATTAAAGTTATCTAATCATTATTATCATCCAGGGCTAGCTGACTGGAATAAATGAATAAATTCTTCTTTAAACTGTTAATGGAACATTTTTTACATTCTTATTAGACAAAGCACAGTAGAGAAAGAGATGAAAGGCAGGGAGCACAGAGTGGATGACATGCAGCAAAGGGCCCTGGCCCGGACTCGAATCCTGGCTGCTGCATACAGACTCTTTGGTACTTGATACATGCTACGTGCTTCACCTGGTAAGCTACCATGGCGCCCCTTAATGTAACTTCAGAGTCAGATCCATCTTGTGCATGTGTCTGCCGATGTGGACTGAAGCTTAACTTATTGGACTAACCCCTTTAATTAATGCCTCCAGAGGAATGATGACCCGCTGCCTCAGGTAACCTGAAGCCAACTCCGCACACATACACACACACACCCCGCTTGCCCGACTACCTGAAGCATTGTGGGATATTGAAACAGTCGCCCCCCCCCGTCCTCCCATCTCTTGTTCCCCTCCACCCAAGCTCATTAAAACTCAAGCTACTGGAGGAAACGCCCACTTCCTTCACATTCCTGAAGGATTTTCCATACAGAGAATAGTAAACAAACCTGCGAACAAAGAGCGGGGGGGGCACGGATAAGTTAATGTTATTTCCTTTGTGTAGTAAATCAAACCAAAGGGCGAGGAGGGTGGGATTTCTTTTGTGACTTGGTGGAGGTGTTTACCATCAGCAGCGATGGCGGCAGGAGTAGGAGATGGAACAAAGGCCTGTGCGAAGGGCTGCATCACCCTCCTCATCCTCCCACTTACCATTCCCAGCTGCCCGCATACACACACACACACACACACTCAACGAAAAGAAATAAAAAACACACTCACACTGCCTAGCACCACATGCGAGGAGAGAGGAGTTGGCAGTGGGAGGAAGGCCTCCTTATCAGCTTTCAGCATGGGAACCTCTGTGTTGTTCACTGACTCGTGTCAAAACCTCGGCCTGAACTTGACGCAGAGGGAGTGTTTGTGTGTGTGTGTGTGTGTGTGTGTGTGTGTGTGTGTGTGTGTGTGTGTGTGTGTGTGTGTGTGTGTGTGTGTGTGAAAGAAGGACAGAGAGAGAGAGAGTGCAGAATCTTGAGAGACAGGAAGAGAAACAGTCTGTCGTTAACTGACAAGTACAAACATCCAGTCAGACAGTTAGCCCAAGACTAAATGGAAAGATAGACGTCTGGCTTATTCCCAATGGGACTGATAGACAGGTAAAGGTCTGATCTGTTAACCGGTGTGTGTGTGTGTGTGTGTGTGTGTGTGTGTGTGTGTGTGTGTGTGTAGCTCTGTGTGTGTGTGTAAAAGGGAGGGGAAGGATGGCAAGCACCCAATCGGTGACATTTAACATTTTATTCGACCTAGCAGGTGAGTCTTTTGAATTTTCCAGTACTGAGGGGTCATGCTGGCATACAGCTGTTGACTTTTAAAAGTGCTGATTTGTACAGTTGTCAGACGTTTCCTGCTGGCACACACACACACACACACACACACACACATATATATATATATATACAAATCCTTGGCCCACACAAACCTCTGGGCCTCTAAAAAAGTCAGCTTCCTTCTTTAAAGGTCACTCCACTCAGTGTTGACAGTTTCAGAGGGCATGTGAATTCAACATTCACCGATGCGTCCAGAAACAATAAACCCCCGTTCCAGCCTTAGACCTCCGAGCTGCAGAAAAGATCCACTGCACTCGCACAAACACAGCAGCAGGCCCATTAAACTGCCTTCCACTGTCTTGGAGGCCAGCACAGGATGTGTGAATAACTCATCTTCTATCTTGCTATCTAGCAAGGGCCTACTAAATGTGAGTCCTGACCTGCTGCTTGTTCTGACGCCGTCCTTTTTTTTTTTTTTTTTTTTTTTTTTTTTTGCTCAATCCCTCTGGCAGAGGCCGGCCTGTAGCTGTGGATCCTGCCCCAGCTTGCACACAGGAATGTACTATTGAGAAAGCTCTGCACCGCAAACCCTCCCAGCCATTCCAACCCGTAATCAGATCCAGCCCGTCATCCCCCATCCTGTCTCCAATCTCTCTCCCTCTTTTTTATTTCTCCTCCCTTCGATCCCTCTCTCTTTAAACGACATGCACACACGCAGAACACAAACACCCACGTACAGAACAAGCACTCAGACACCCGCGCTGAATCGCAGACACCAATTTGTAGGCATGTAAGCTTGTGCAAACACGGCGCTGAAGTGAATACTGTGGAAATGTGCAGCGGCAGTACACCTAATATAAAGAGATGACGAGCTGATGCTAAAATATATTTGCTGGGAAGTGAGAAACACCCTGATCTCAACAGAAAGTGGCACAGTGAAATTATCCGTGCGTCCTCACAAAATAGGTCAGTCACAGTATCTCTCTGTGCTTTGATATATTTTTTCTGTGTGCTGTTACCCGCCCCTGGCATTGTGTTGTCAGGATTGTATTATTTAATTACAAAGTGGTTGTAATGGAAAAAGAGATGATATTTTATGTTAGCTTGTCAGGTTTTCTGTTTTCATTGTAACATCTCGTGTACGCCCTCTGACCTGCCCCGCTCATCATTTCATTAAATAAAGAGTTATTGAACTTAGAGGAGAAGCTCTCCCAAAAAACAGCTCAGTATCAGTCTGGTGTCAGAAAGCTTGTCGGTTAGTAAGCTAGGCTGCTAAACGGGACAATAAATTCACAGTTTGTCCAAAAGATTCATTCGTGCGATCCATTTGTGTCTCGTGACATGGCAAATCATCCCAAAAATTCGGGATCATTTCTCACTCGGACAGAGTCTGAAAGCAAAGCCCCAAAATCAAAGTTGCCAAAGTTCAACATGCAAAAGACTTGCATGAATTCATTCTCACCAAGCAAAAATCCACTGATCACAGAAATGCACCATTCTAATTGCTGCCATGACCCCGAGGAGTCAGTCACGCAGAGTACAGTGGGCATCTTTGATGAGATGAGCATGCATAGGCTGTAGATGTTTTGAATTTCAAATGTGATTCACATTTCAGTCTGCTTCGGACACTTCATGAATGTTTCACTTTCCCTACTTTTCATATTCATATTACATTTCATATTCCGTTTTGGTAACACGGTGTTGTGGATGTGTTTGCTAACAGTTGTAGATTTATTCTCTTGATGCTATAAGACATAGGAAGTCACGCTTGTGTTATAACTGGCACTTTACATGTCTAGTTATAGCATTAGTTGGAGTCTCATTCGAACAATGAGCTACCTCTCATTCTCCTCTGTTCCCACCTGGCTGGCTATGATTGCTGCTTATCCTACCCTCGTCATCTCTCCATCTCCAGAGCTTCCCCCTCTCCTCTCTCTCTCTCTCTCTCTCTCTCTTTTTGTCTTTTCACCGAGGCGGGATGGGGAATATTTCTTTAAGCTCCCTTTTCTCTCTTCTTCTCTCAGGAAACTCTGACTGTGGGGCTGTTTTGCTGGCTTTCAATAAACTCTTGGATCCTGCGCCTCTCTGAAAAACCACAGCTTCGATTACACAAAATGAAGCGCCACACAAACCCTGGGCAACCAAAAGGTGTTTTCAATAATTACTTATTATATGTGTTTGGTGAATCAGAAACATCTGCGGTGAATTTGACTGAAACAGCCCCAAAACAATTCTAAAATAGGACTGACGCACGCAGCCTCTGAGACACACAGTCGCACGCGCGCACACACACTGGAAGGCTACACTGCGCCATTGTCAGTGTGGGTCTATTTGCGGGCTGTTTTTTTAGCTGGCCACAGCTGCGGAAATGAATATCAAATGTGGTTCTGCTCCCATAAATCAAAACCGTCTGCCGTGTTCTGACTTTCTTTCCCCCGTTTAAAGTCAATTCGCAGGGGCAGTGTGCATTACACTTACACCCCACGGCTTAACTCTTTCCTCTGAAACAGTCACAGAGGAGTGTTCAGGAGCTGGAGGTTAAGAAGAGGCAGGGGGGATATAAAAGCTTGTTTTGAATGTACAGCCGTTTGAATGCACATCATGTATTATGTATGCCAACAGGAAGCCTGGGAGGCATTCGATATTGAAAGTGTGGGAAATGAAAGGTATGATGATTACAGAAGGAGTGACATATAGTGGAAATGACTCCATGTTGTTTGCCCAGTATGAATCATGTGAATCTCTTCGATGTTTTCTTTTTGGTGTTAGAAAGCATTTCTCCCCTCCGAGGATGGTTAGCCACAGCTTTTCAAATGCTGGGGTAGGACTTTCTTATAATATACTGAGTAATGAGTCTTATAATTGGACCTGGCTTCACGGTTAAAAATAGAATTAGGTTTAGGTTAGGGCTAAAGTTCAGGGGTAAGACGAGGCTGCGTGTGTGTCTATGTGAGCTTTTACTATCCCATTTGAAGCCTGGTCACATTAGCATTTTTTGTGGCAAATTCAATTCACTCACATTGAATCACAACAATCGGTGGATTTGCCTGTGGGCCAAAGTAAATCCACACTAATTTCTTAGCAAGAATTTCAACTTGTGTCAACTTTGACTCCAGAAAGCCAGAGAGTCAAATGAAAGAATTTATTGTTAGAACAATTTTTTTATACAGCAAGTAGTTCTGACCAAGCAATCGGATCGGTCGACTCAACATTTAGGACATGCTCAAATCAGCATGACAGCACGCCTGACTCATCACTTGTCCTGACTCCACATTGTCACGTCTTGAAAATATAGAACACTGGAAGTCAAGTTGCGAGCGCCAGCAAACGCCTCGGTCCTGACCGCATCACTGCCGTGCCAATAATGACGGTAAAACACACCCTTTCTTGTCATATTGCTTAATTACTAACTGACAGGCTTGCTCGTGGTTAGCCTGTGAGTGGTTGGCTTGCATGCTGCAGTAGTTCACCAACATTACGTGCGAGCATTCACTACGTCACGAAACTTCTGCAGCCAAATATTTTGTGAGAATGCACAGATGAATTTCTAAGAACCACTCTCCGGTGTGACCACGCCTTTAAAGTAAAGACATCGTTGCTGATCCACTGTGGTAATCACAACAGCGTATGTGTGGGCGAATTTGCGTGCGCGTTTGCAGGTGAAGGAGGGGTAAAAAAAGCGCCGGAGGTCCTGGACTCGGCTTTACTTCTGCTTTTTGAGGATTAGAGGGGATCCAATGCTGTCCAAACGTTATCCTAACCCACCGTCCGGGCCAAACCAACACACACACTCCAGATCAAGCTGTGGGACAATAGACCTGGCCGTCTGTTGGTTTAACAGGTCTGGATGCTTACTAAAGGGGGATTGGGAAGGCCTGCTCTGATGTCTAAAGGCCTGGGAGGGTGAGGGAGCTAGGAGGGAGTGAAGCATTGCCAAAGGGGAATGTGTGTGTTTGTGTGTGCATGTGTATGTTCAAGTAGGGCAGGGTGGAGAGGGGTCACATAAGGCCGTGTATGTGTGTATGTTTGGGAGAGTGGAATGTGAGGGAGGAGAGGGGGGACATGCAGCAAGGGACATCCCATTAATACCAGGCCTAATCTCCACCCTGGGCACTGAATATATACACACACACATACACATACACAGACAGACAGACAGACAGACAGACAGACAGACAGACAGACAGGAGGAAGATGGGGGGTGAAGTCCATGTTTTCATTCCAAACTGAAATGGAAAGGAAGAGGAAATGTTTTCATTCCATTTGATCCGACCAACACCTTCAGTCAGAGAGGGAAGAAAAAGGTCTGAACACACATCATCAGCATAACTCTTCACTTCATGTGACTTTAACCACTTATTTTCTTCACTCCATGAGTGCTTTTGGTATTAAAGTGCTGGGCGTCAACAGTGCTGCCTAATGTCAACACTCAACTCATGATTAAATGTCACCTGCCTGGAAAGAAAATATGTAATTTGTTTATGATTCTGACTATTTTGTAGCTTTATTTGCCATATACTGTATGTGGAATTTAATGTTTAGACCATCGACATATGTCAATCATAACATGCACAGCCTTTTTTAAAAGGCAAATAACTCATTAAAAGCTAATTTAGCAGAAACATTAAAACATGAGCGTGATATACAGTAAACTGCCTAAAATGGCAGAAAAATATATTGTGTATTGAGTTTATGACCATTACTGCCACCAGAGGGTGATCAAGGTGTTTTAGCTTCACTTTTGGGAAGCTGTCATGTCATCCATCTTATTATTTTTTTAAACAATTTGCACATTTACACAACTGACTGATCTGCAGTGCATTGACTAAATGACTATTGATTGGTTAGTTATAGCATTAGTTAGAGTCTCACCGGAACAATGAGCAACTTCTAACTATTGGTCTAACTTAAATTGAATTGTAAAAGTTGTACACTGTCCCTATAATGAAAATCAAATGACATGGGCCTTTCCAGGAAACTTCCTAGAAAATGATCAGGAAATTCCATGAAATCCAGGGATGTCTTCCACATTCTGTGAAACGAAGTGTGCTCTGGCTGCTCACAACACGTCCAGTACATGCATACTTTGTTACTGTATGTATGCAATTTCAAGCCTTTACAGGAAATAACAGCTCTGCTATTATGAATAATGATTGATATGGTGAAAACCTAAAGGATTTTAACTTTAAAATATTTCTCCTCTGCATTGATTCAGATGAAATAGCCTCTAAATGTGTCTTTTTAGTTTAAAGTCTGCTGGTTTCCCCATTGAATCATTGTCACGCTGCTTTGGTTACAGTGTTTTTTTAAGAATCAAACTTCTGTGTCACTTTTAAATGCACTTCTTTTCATACAAGGCCAAAAAAACAGAGTGATAGAGTGCATCAAAGGTTTGTTCATGTGTCTGACATTTGTATCGAGTTACTATGGCTTAACAAAGTTTTAAAGAAAGCTTATTTCCCATCAGCTATTTCCCAAAGTCAAATTTTTTAGTGCACATGTGAGTGTGGACGGTTCAAATAAATTCCAGATTGCACCTTTAAACTCCATTCAGCTTCGCCCGCACTGTGCTGTCAGGCTTCATAAATTTCCCCTGAAAGCATGTTCTTTGCATGCAGCCTAATGTGTTTAAGCCCAGAGTCTGGGTAACATGTGCAAGCAAGTGCCTACTTGTGCTCTACCCATGTGCGCACACACACACACACACACACATACACATACACATACACACACATATACATACACACCCCCTTCCCCAACCCAGCTTTACCTTATTAAGATGGGCAGATTTACAGCTGATGTTGAGCCATAATTGGCGGTTTCACCAGGAGTGATAATGCAGCAGTGTCAGGCTCTCTCTGTAATTAAAGTGGAAATTATCTTGCTGGTGTGTGTGTGATTGTGTGAAGTGCGCTTTATGCTTACGTATGTGTGAGAATGTGTATGCTAGTCAGCGTGACTGTATCCTAGCACGTGTGTGTTTGTGTCCCTGTTTGTGTGCGTGTGTGTGTGTGTGTGAGTCTACAGTAGGAAATGACAGAGCCCCTGTGATGTGAAGTTCCATACAAATGTTTAGCTGTGCCTCGAGCTCCTCTGAGCTGAGAATGGCAACAACAACAACCCCCTCAGCACTGGAAGGAGTGATGTCAGCCTCTCCCCTCCCTTTACCCACACAAAAACAACTGACACCCCCTTGATCGCTCAAATCAGACACTGGCGCAGCATACCAGCCTACCTCAGTCCTTACAAAACGCACACGGCTTCCTTCACTTTACACTTTACTCCATCCCTTCCTCGCATCCTCCGCTGAATAGCCACATTCATAGCCGTCTGCAGCGAAACATAAAACACTATTAATAAAACAGCAAGGGTCTGCTGAGTGACACCTGCTCGGCCCTGCCAATGTACACGTAAGCTCGCTCCGGCAACAAGTGTTATCATAGTCAGCCCTGAGGAAGGTGTCGTGAAAAAAAATATGTTAAAAAGAGTTAAAAATATAGAGGAAAAAATGCTGAACTCTAATTGGTGTGTGTGTGGAGGGGGGGTTGTACTGCACCTTTGGGCAGGGCAAGATGGCAGAGTAACAAGTATAACAGCATCTACGGCCAGGCATGAGAGCATGGACTGCACATTATAACATAGCGTGGAGTGTTGGAGGTGATAGCCAAGAGCACAGGAGAACCAATCAGAGCACTGCCTCATGGAGAAGATGATGATGAAGAGATGTCTGACCTTTTCTCCAGCACCCTGATTAAGATAGAGACTAATTTTAGTGTATTATTGTTCTGTATGTCTTATGTACTGCAAACATTTTTGACTTTTGGTTTAGGGGTTTTTGTTTCTTTTTTTATCTGAATGTTGGTCAGGTTTCACTGAACTCAGGTGTCGTTTTTTTTTTTGTTTTGTTTTTATGGCCCGAAACTCAGGCCATAATGTACAAAAATAGTGTCTTGTCGACAAATAATGACCGAGCCTCACATAAATAAAAGCTAATAAAGCGGTAGTATTTCCTTTAATATCTCGCATAATATTCCATTTGTACAAATTTAGACTCATACTCACCAGTTGTTCAGAGTTTGTCCAACAGAAATATTTTCATTCATTTTTTTTTAGTCACTTCTACTTTGCCGTTGTCAACTGCTGTTACCATTAATAAAACTCAGTTTTTCTTTAAGCAGCCTTAATGGATATGATTCATTTTCCAAGTACATGTAGAAACCACCCTGGAAGTTGTGACTATGTTAGAAAACAAAATTCTCTGATTAATAAAGTGCAAAATAAGGGAACAAAGCACTAAAAATATTGGCAGAAATGGAGCTCAGAGGTTGGAGGAGCCGCACCAGTTTGGACTCTGGTGGATGAATTGATTACTTTTTCTACATTTTAGACAGACCGGCTCGTGATTATTTTTTTTTTCACATACTACAGTACACTCTGTGCCAAGCCGTCAACCCTCGCCTCTCATTGAAATACATGAAATATTGTTCAGCTTTTTCAACAGATTACAGTTTCTGGCATATCACCGAGCCTGAGCAGCACTGTGCAGCACCTGTAAGTCCACTTGCCTCCCTGCCTGTAACCACAGGCAAAGACGGGGGCTGCAGAGTTTTCCCAGGCTCAGCCAATGTGAATATAAAGACCTCTCTGTTCGCTCTCTGCCTGCATCTCCTGCTCCATCTCTTTGAACTGGGCGGTCATGTCAGCAGCTCCCAGCCCCCAGCCACCATACCGCCCTTCATGTGCCCACGGGGAGCGATAGGCTGGGCGCCGACAGATCCACAGAACACCCCAGGACTAATGCACGCACCTACACACACACACACATATATACACACATACACACACATATGCACTTGGTTGTGCCCTGTCTGCCTACAGGAGACGCTGATGCAGCCATGTGCAGAACACATAAGACAGAGAGGGAGGAGGACTATGGGCCACTTGCCTGTATTTATGTTTTGAGCTTGTGTTCAGTTACAGGGTTTGAGCCAAAGGGCACCACTGCAAGAATTAGCCCTTTAAAAAAACATAAAATATTCTGTCACTATAACGTTGCTGTTCCCAGTTGTCCACCATAAAATCAAGGGCAGGATAGATGCTGTTAGCTGGCTTTACAATTTAAGATTTAATGAGCTCTCAGCAGTTAGCCAAACTATAAAATTAAATGTTGGACTGTTAACCAGTAAGCATTCGTTCAAAACTAGTGCACACTCGAACCCAAGATCGTTTATTACAGAAATGTCCCACCGCAAGCGACCAAAGCATGCAACAACGACTCCAGCATGTCGATGCATGCAAGCCAGCTAGTAGCCAGTACTGTGGAAAGCAACCTATGACAACACTCTATGTTCAAGAAGACCTGCTGACTGATGAGTCTGCCAGCCAACTATCCAGCATTAACTGACTGCCTCCACCAAAGATAGCACTGAAGCACTGACTGACAGCTGACACTAGCTGAAGCTGTAATGTCTGTGGCTGCATTGGTATATCATCACTTTTTAAGTGGATATGGTACAGATGCAATGCTCCACTATGTTCTCCACCAGCTAGTTCCTAACTTTATCTGTCTTTATCTCTTTTTTTAACTTCTTCACTGAAACAGCTGCCTGCTGTGGCCAAAAGTGGTAAGAAGAATGAGAGTGGACCAGACGCACAGAGAATTGTTGGCTAGACAGCTGAACAATGAAAATAAAAAATCACAATTGCAACAATATGTAACTTTGACTGTGATTGCATATTGCATATTGACTGTGATTGATTGGTTGTGATTGTGGGCTGCAGATTGGATCTCCTGTGAGAAAAGTGCAGCACTTTGCAGTACAGACCACCAACTATTTCACTTATTTTGAGGATGATCATATTTTAAGGAGATGTTGTTGTTGAAATGTTTTTCTATTCTTTTTTTGTTTCCCCTCTCTCAGCTCTCTGTGATTTACAGAGGTTACGGGTGGACAGTAAAGCAAATTGCAAATTGTAGCTGTTGTTAGCTAATGTTAGTTAACTGAGTAAGCTGTGCTGCCCAGACAGTGAGCTTAGAGCACTGGATGTTGTTCATTTACATTTAGTCATTTAGCTGATGCTTTTATCCAAAGTGACTAACAGCGAGCAATTTGGGGTCCAACGTCTTGCCCAAGGACACTTCGACATGCAGACTGGAGAACCCAGGGATCGAACCACTGATCATCTGATTGGTTAGGATGACCCGCTCTACTTCCTCTGCCACAGTCGGCCCGTTAATGTTTGTACCACAGGCACTTTAGACGACTGGGAGGAGAAGGCCCCAGGGCGTGAGGGGAACAAAGCCAGAATGGGCACCAGAACTGGAGCTGTTGTTGTTGTTGCACTTGCTTGATTTTTGGCTGGTCGCAAAGTTGTGAACTTACTTAATCATAGGTAATCATAAGTAATATCATCATAAATGCATGTGTACAGCAGTCCATGTTTACGATTGGGGGGTATCACTGGTAGTGATGTTTGTTCATCACTACCAGTGATACCTTTCACATTATCACATTGATTTCACATTGTTATTTGGCACATTGTTATCTTCAAGTATGATTACAGCCACTTAAAGTACATCACATCTTCATCTGGATCTCTGTACATTCAAAGCTGAACAGCAGCTTGTTCTGCCAGTGAAACTACAATGTTAGCTAATGTTAGCTGAGCAGCTAAAGGGAGAATAATCAGCAGGATACATTTAGATCTCTTCAGCTTTAATACTTCAACAGCTGTGTATTCTGTAGTCAAAGTAATGGAGCTATTAGATGTTAATAGACTGGTTTCCTTGATGCAAAAAACTAGTCATATATCTAATATACTACGCCTAATATCTGGTCTAATGTCAGTCATTTTTTGTTTTCACAGGATTTTGCAGTGACTCCGTGAGAAGTACTTATAGGTCCATTTGACCCCCTTCCTGGATAATCCTGGCTCAAACATAGCACACCTGCAAATGAAGAACTACATACTAGAGAAAGTTATGCTGTCATGTTTAATACACGCACACACAAAAAAAAACGTATAGACATCAGAGAAAAAGCAAGTTATGAATTCATTCATAAAAACACATGCTAAAATACGCCGAGCGGCTCTGCCTAGACAAATACGCAAGCAAACGCACTCACATACATTCTCTCACACAAACTAAATATACAAACTCGACACTAATCAGGCATCCTGCCCTCCTTTTCCGGCCGCGGTGACGTTAAGCTGGCTGAGCAGGTAGAGTACACAATCACACACAATGGCACAGGATCAGACAGTCTGCTTCCTCTATCAAAGGTCATCATTCTGTTTATTAAACCACCCAAATCTGACTCATTCTGTAGTTGTCACACAGCAAGCGAAACGGACACAATGGAAGCATTATAAATCATTTTCAAGTCCACATTAATTATTTAGAGAAATTATGAAATACACCTGACTTGTGCCAAAATGAAGATTATAGAGTTTGTTGTGGCAACAAAGTGCAAATGCACAAATCACGGTGACCAGAGGGGAGTGTGTGTGCGTGTGTGTGTTCGTGTCAGTGCCTGTTGTGGCAGAAGCAGATGGCTTAAAGAATCGTCAAATTTAGAGATGTTAAACCTTCTGTGTCCGTTTATCTGCACATGCAAAGCGTTCATGGGAAAAGACGAAGCAGCAGTCAGAGAGGCAACTGTGAAAGCAAGACAAATACTCATTGGTATTAACAACATAAAAAAACTTCTCTGTGATGAGTTCAGGTCAGTTCAGCCAAGAATGCTGCTTGGCTCAGACTCTCAGGAAGGACCCTTTAAGGGATCCTGGCCCTCCATCAGGTCACACACTCTTCCTTTTCCAGAGGACTCTGCGCACACATAAATCAAACGCACTCCCAGCACTTCCCCCATTATTTGTGACATCTATCTGGATGGGCAGGCGCGTTGTAGAGGATGTGGTCGTCCACCAAGCCCTGCCAGGCCAGAATCCTGGGCCAGGGGAGAGGGGCGGAGGCTGGGATACAAACAAAATCTCTGGCTGGGGTGATAATACTCCCCATGCTGTTTTTTTTTTCCTTTGACAAATGAAAGCTTTAAACTTTGCTGGGAAGATATAGGAAGTTACAGACGTTAAGGAGTTTCAGGTCCAAGTTTCCTGGAAGTTATGAGACAGTGCGATGGTTTGTTGTAAAGTACAATTTTTTCCTGGATGTTAAACAAGGGAATGAGTACATTCATGCATGTGAACCTATATACACTCACACAAACACTGATTCATACAACATGTTGTATATCTGACCCTAAATGAAGAGTGAAGTGCTGCAAATCCTTTAAACCCAGGTAATTTCCAGGAAGACTGTAGTGTGTGTGTGTGTATTTGTGTGTGTGTGATTGGAGTTGGCATAGGACCCAGGCCGTTGGAGGGATGTCTAATTAGGTTAAGGAGGTGCAGCAAGGGAAGACAGCCAACTGGCCTTACACACCCTTGTCCTCAACACACACACACACACATACACACACTTGTAGACACTCCACTGCTTAAGTGCATCTGGCCCTTCGGGCTCAGCACAGTGTTCAGTATGTAAAACCTGGAAAACTGTACAAGTTTCCAGTTGCCACCTGCTGCTGTACTCACTTTTCATTACTCCTGTGAGAGAACACACAGCACAAATTACAGTAACCAGTAACCTTTCATTTGTTATTTATGCTTGACAGAGCAGACCCAAGTGGAAAAGACTACTGGCCTTTATTCAGCCTTTGAACATGTATAGTATTGTAGCATATTGAAAAGATACAAATATATATCAGAATAATGATTTGAAGGATCTAAAATGAAGTACTCAAAATGCTGTGTTTGTTTAACTATCACTTAGTGCATGTTATTATTGGATTATTATTACTGATGAATTCAAATTTTTCTGTTGTTTATTAGTTTACTGTCAGTTGAGGTGGAACTGATTTGAATCAAATGGTTTTGAATAAAACTCTGCAGACTGCAAATACGATGATGATACAATGATAGAAACTACACAATAGGACAGACCAAAATAAACTGGGTGATGTACTGAACATAATCAATAACCGGGAATATATGTAAGGATGAAAGTATAGTCATATATTTTATAATAATTGTAATCCCTATCTCTCTCTCCTCATACTCCTGTCACTCCTAGTCGAAAGCAAACTTGGGCTAAGACCTGACTCAGATGCAGGTTTTTTCGTTCATGTAGGGGGAGGCAAAACGTATGGTGGCTTGAGAGAGAGCAAGACTAGTTCAAACTGAAGTGTGGTACCCAGCTGATGGAGTGATGCTAAGTTGAATGAATGTGATTTATGTAGGAGAAATGCTTTTGTGCTGACCTTTATTTCTTTTTGATTTGTTGATTTTGTTCATTTGTTGCTTCCTTCTGTCATTATTAATGATTGATAAAATCTGTGGGATGGGTGCTGGGGATGAAATGAGAACCACTAGACTATGCACACAAGCAGCAAACGGTATGATCTGGCGCTATGAAAAGCAGTGCACAGCCATTTTCATTATTTTGTTTCCGATGCAGACCTAATTTGCCCCCCGAGAATTAAGGCTCCTCGTTTATATCATGTAAGAACACATTGTTGGTGCTGCAAGGTGCTGCCACAGGGTGGATCAGCAGGGACTATTGAGGTCCTGTATCTGCACTGAAGATGACCCCCCTCTGCTCTTGTGGAGCTGAGCCTGGTTATTGTTGGTGTTGTGTCAGGGAACATTTACATAAAGTTGACATTTTCTTGAACCTCCTCCTGTAAGCGCCGATAAGTGTCTCTGAACGGGTCGCTGGCTGCAGCACCAAGTCCCTTTCACAATGAAAAGCAGCTTTTGGGTCTGCATGTGTGAACAGCACGTAACACAACAATTACCCTCCCACACACAGAACGCCATCGTGATCATTCGCTGCCAAAGATGATGATGATGAAGTGTGAGAGAATTTCACAGGTTGCCTTGAAAAAGTGGAGGTAAAAAAATTTAAGTGGTACACCTGGGAATTCTTCGACCACAAAATCTCCACCGTTCCCAAGAAGAACAATCTCATAATGGACTTCCTAGGAACAAACATCATTACGTCTTTCTCAAAACTCATTCAACCATATTTTATATCCAACACACACACACAAGCACACACACACATCTCCCCTCCTGACAAGACACACCTTTGACCTCAAAGTTTACCAGGGAAAATGACATCACTTCCTTTTGGCAACTTGACGGGCGCTTCATCAGCGAAGTGGCTCCAGGCTTGAGAGTGCAGTGGAAGGGGAAAAAGAAAAAACAATAATGATAATAATTGTACCTTCACACGTAATGAGCACACAGCCTACGGGCCACAATACATAACAGCTGGGCCTGGGAGCTGTCAGACAGCTAGATAGTGACTGAACACTCAGTGCTAACCAAACACAGATGTGAATTACAGCTTGTGACACATAGCTGCATGATTAGTAATGGGCCAGGGGCGGGCTTGGATCTAAAGATCTCAATATGCTGTTGCAGGGCTCCCTTCAAAACACTGAAATGCTGCTCGAAGTTAGAAAAATTAAAGCTCGAAGTTGTGGGTCATTCTATGTCTGTGTTTCTGCTTGTTGTGTGAGAATTTCAGTGCATATCCTCCCACACTCTTGTGGGAAGCAATTACCCTAAAGTTTATAGTCTTATAACAGGTAAATAAAAACTTCAAATAATCACTGGTGGTTTGAATTCATGAAAATTGTAATCATCATAACTGTGCTGATTTAATGACTGCAAAAGACTGCGCTGATTTATGGTCTTTGTGTTGCAGCAGTGTGTGTGTGTGTGTGTGTGTGTGTGTGTGTGTGTGTGTGTGTGTGTGTGTGTGTGTGTGTGTGTGTGTGGTGATTAATGCTGCAGGCCAGATCAGGGCAGAGATAGGAGAACAGGTCTTGCCACAACACCTACAGACTTGCAGTTGCGATGCCTTCGGGTTCTGTTTATTCTCAGGTCTCTCCTTCGTCACAGAGACACAGTTTTTGTAGATCTCTCTCATCCTCACACACTCTTTCATGCTTCCATTGAACATTTTGTCCCGTCACATTTCCCATCATTACTCATAACGTACAGAATGTAAAGCCCTCCGAGGCAAATGTACTTTGTGACTTTGGGCTATACAAATAAAATCTGATTTGATTTGGTTTGATAACTCAGAACATACTCATACTGCACACACGCCCTGATTTCTGCTCTCTGTTAGAGGGAAGTGGGCGCTTGCATGCTGTATCTTTAAATTTATAACAAAGACACGATGACCTACATCCTTTACAAACAAAAAGTGTCCCTAGTGGAAGTGTTGGTTGACACAAATCTTATACGAAACAAATAAAACAATAATAATTCTGCACAGGTTGTTCTGACATAATTGAAACAAAACAATAAAGTGTGCAGTGTACACTACTGTCACATGAGGAAATGTCACAAAGACAAAGTTTGGATTTTAGACAAAACATGACTTGGAAATGTTCTCGTCATGTGCTGGAAGCAGCTTCTTGGTTGGATGGTTGGCTTGTTGAGTGAGCGAATGGAAAACAGACACAAAAGCATTCGTGTCACTGTTACTTATACTACAGGAGACTCCACTCACATTTTAAGCCTGGCCTATAATAACTTTTATATTTACTTTATTCATCTTTTATTTCACCTTAGACCTGTATTTAAACCTATCACCTTAACCTATTTATATACTGAGTCATTAGCCTATATGTGTTTATGATTGATAAAAAAGTTGCATAATTATTTTTGATTATTAAATGCCAAGAGCTGTGCGTCTTTGGACATGTCCACTGACTCATCCGATTGGATTGGAATTGTCAATTATTATGACAAAAGTTGGCAGACGTCCTGCAGTACCTCTGCGGACCCCCTCTAGGGGTTGTGGATGAAGACCCTTTGCCTCAGACTCTACTCAAACACAACAGTAGGGCCCATGTTAACACTTTGCATGTTGACAGCCATGTATAGTCAAAGGTTTCTGCTAACATTGTTAGCTGCGCTAAAATTTCTGTATACACGAAGATGAGTGACACGTTTCATTTCAAATTACTGTGGATTTAGCTTTAGCACTGTCTTTTTTACAATTACACCTACAACTACAATTCCTCTTGTCTAAATACATCCAACTGCATGTTAGCGGTTGTTATCTTATAATGATAACTGATTGAATTCCACACTTTGCTTGTCATTTTACTCTGCACTTTTACATTTATTCTACCATGTGTACAAATAAATTACATCTTGCGAGGAGACGTCTGGTTTACACTGGGAGCCAAATAAAGAGAGAAGTCATCAGTGGGACGAGGGGGGGGAAAGACTCTTCTGCAAATGTTTGGACATACAAGTGTGGTACGGTGATGATAGGGACGGTGATGAAAAAACTGACAGAGTGTGTTTGTTAGATTAGAGGAGACAGATCTTATGTGTGACCTTTTCTCATCCCACATTTGAGTAAATACTCTTTACCCGAGTGGGTAATGAAGTACTCTTTGAACCCCAAACCAACACTCTGATACACACACACCGATCCTGACTCTTTTTTTTCTTTTTTTTTTGCAATATGGTGATCTCATGCACATTGCATCTGGCCTCAAGCGATCATAATGGAGCAAGTTGAGGTCTCTAAGCACACCATGTTTTCTACATTAGCCCTGTTCCTGAGCTTGTGACAGCCAGTGATGTGCATCTTACCCATCCACGTTTGGTGTCAAGACAGTTCAAACCAGTGTGTGGGTGTTGAGCTAAGGTTTACACCATGTGATATTTCCCCTTATCCATCCATCTTTCCATTCATACATGTAACCAATCATGTCTCCTCCTACACTGCACTCTGAAGTGTTTTAATGGGCATTACAGCAAGATTAAAAATGACTTTAGGTGTGCAGGAGCAACCAGATGACACACTCCAAAATGCACAGCTTCGTTAAAATGCATTTAAAAATGCATGTTATGTGCGGGCCTTGCAGCAGTTCCCACTAGATAATAAAGTTCAGTTTGTGTACAATGTAATGAGACAGAGAGAGAGAGAGAGAGAGAGAGAGAGAGAGAGAGAGAGAGAGAGAGAGGGGTAGAAGTGGGATGAGGAGAGAAGGACCAACTGTTTTCATTCAAACAGCAGACACAGCCAGTCAGATTCAAGAAGTCTCATCTGCAAAAAAAAGAAAAAAAGGCCAGCTCCTTCAAACAGTGGGCAACAGTGACCTCTAGTGGCAGAGTTTTGTATTACCTCCTAATGTTTCAACAGCATGTTTATCATGTTGGGAATATTAAAATGCACGTGTGGAATGACTGAACTTTCTTTATATCCGATTTACAGTACAAAGATTTTGACTAGAGTATTATTCTATCCAAAGAATGATGTTGGACATTATATGAGTTTGATATTTAACTATTCATGTAGTAACAAGTTATGGATAATGTGACTTTATTGACAAGAACTTGGATTTCTAATGTGAAGTTTTATAGTTAATATATTTTAAAGGATAATTAAAGGGATCTTACTACATTTTGTATGGTTTCTATGGTATCACTATAATAATCCTATTGATTTGTTGACGTATGCCCTTGTACCTCATATCAAAAGTATAATTGTACTTATAGGCTCGTTTGGTCATAAAGTGACAGGGAAGTATTCCGTTCTGAATATGTTTTCTTATATTAATAATACGACATAACGCCAATTCGGCTATGACACGATTCCGTTTCAAAAGGCTGCTCCAGGTGAGGCTCGAACTCACAACCTCGGCATTGCTCTACAGTGTACTGTCATATAAGTACCGCGCGCTAACCGATTGCGCCACTGGAGCTCACTGCTTCTGCTTTGCAGTTGGGTTTATAAACACGAGGCCGTGATCAGACGCAAAGCCACTGTTCTTCCTTTCTTTTTTTTTTCTTTTTTTACTACTGTACGCATCACTCTGTAACGCCGTGACACTGGCTCCACACAAACCTTTATGTTTGATGTTAAAGTGAAAACAGACAACTGTAGATTGAAAAATAATTACATTGCAGATCATTTGTTCCACGACGTGTAATGTAAAGGTGTTAGCCGGGTCGTCGAACAGAAAACCGCTAATAAATATACTAAACGCTAATAACAGAGCCATAGAGGACTCAAATTAATTTATTTATTGGTAAGTTAATATATCAGTACTGGCTTTTCATGGCCCCCCAGCGCCTCCCTGCTGCCAGAGAGCCTGGTTAAAAGACAAGGTCGGATCTATGATGTCATGGTGAGACAAGAGGAAGTAAAACACGTTTGTAGAAAAAAATTATCACAATTCTACAGCACAAATTGTATTGACGAATATAACACACCATTACCAAGACGTATTCACTTTTAGTCACTTATTCATTACTACTTACTTCTCTAATTATCAAGACAGAGAAAGTTAAATGAATGACTCAGCACTACGTCATAAAAGTACACTGACAATGTTTTCTATTTGCAAAAGTTACATCTACGTCAAGTTTGGGGAAATATGGCATTAAAACGTGTTACTAAAATAAAATTAATAAAACAAAACAACAACGAGCACCAACACGCTAAAGTACCTATCAACAGCGACAGTCTTTGGGACTGTAGTGTGTCCATCAGGACCAAAACCTCTTTCCTCATCAGCAGGGCCCCTGACTCTGAGCCCTACACCCACCAGGGGCCCTACAAATGACATCAACATAGGGTCTACTAACTCGATGTGTTACATTAACACACAGCTTTTAACAAATATTCTGTGAACCTTTGCACATTACCTGGAAAATACTGTATATTCCCACACAAACTACTCTTTTCATTTAAAAACATATTTAATGCTTGACTTTTATTTATCTTTCTTCTATTTTTTACTTAATGTTTGTTATGCACCAGACACACCGAGGCGAAATTCCTTGTATGTCAAAAATTACTTGGCAATAATTATCATTCTGAATCGAAATATATGTATATTTATTAAATAATATGATTTTTTGAATAGTTTTTTACTATTTATTACAAAATCATTTGTACATATAAAGTACAATATAGTGTGTTGATGCTGTTTCATTTCCTCATTTTGACACTTCTGCACCGCCTGTGTGCTGAAGTACTGTTTTGTGTTTTATTGATGTGCTCCAGTTGCAACAGACAGGAAGAATTTCCCCCATAAAAACAATAAATCAGAAATGAAAGTTATTATTTTCAGGAAGTTTTACTCTTATTACAGTAATCATGTTAACAGGTAAATCAGATCATGCATAGACACGTTTATTGATTTTTGTGAGACTGTGGTGGGTGGACCTCAGAAGTTCTTAAACATGATTAAACAACTTTAATCATGTTTTTTAAAAAAGTCCCAAGACTAAACTTGTTCACATTAATTTCTTTTTTTTTTTTAGGGTGCTTTATCTTGAGTACTAAAACACTGGTGTCCGGATTTATTTTTCTGTATACACAATTCAGTCATGCATTTTGCAAGGATTTGTATCATCTTTCCTTTGATGCATGTTTGTCAGATATATGTCATATTAGGCATCCATAATCCAGTTGAAAAGTATATGGTAATAGAAAACAGTCCTGCACACAGTTTTACAGGGTTACATGTAAATGTTTTGCAGATCCAGAAGCCTGTCCTTACCTTTCCTTGAATATAATTGTTACGTCCCAGTCTATCATCAAACTATAAAGCAGATAATGTAATGAAATTTCATAGTTCCGACAGTGTTTAAGCCAAGAAGGACTGAATTGCTTATTAATTATGCTTCAAGAGCTATGTATTTGTTTCTTCCTTTTAATTTAATATTTTGTTATCTCTGCATTATTATAAACATCTCTGAAATCAGTAGAGAACCAAAAATAAAAAGACATAGCACACACACTTTACATGTTGTTGTTTTTTATGTTTACATTCATGTTATATAGTTTGAGCATATATATTCAACATTTGCAGGGATTCCACTGGTCACTGTATTTGTTATACTGATGTTATAGACATTAGAAATGCACTGACTGACAATACTTGCAGACAGAACTCTACCTGTCAGGGTACTTCCCTGCAGCATTCATCAACCCAGACTTAAGTTCAAAACACATACTATAATTTCATCAGTCACCTGGCTTGCCTTATTCAGTCAGTAGTTTAACATCTTCCTCAAGACACCTCAGCAGTCTGAGGATTGAACCTAAGACCTGGTTCTGGAGAAGTCTGTTCATTAAAACATATTTATTTCATTATGTTTGCCTTTCAGGAAGTGTCTGAGCTGTTGGCAGCTCTGAAGTTATTCTTGAATCCTAGGTGGCTGATACAACTCTTGAGGGCATCACGAAATATGGTGCTAGAGAAACAGTAGATGACAGGGTCCAAAGCACTGGTTAAGTAGGTCAAGCCGATGAAAATCATAAACAGGTGGGTGGTATTATTGTACAACTTGCAGTCTTCTGGGTATAATTTTTTGATAAACACCCCAGCCAAGCCTGTAACGACACTTGGCATGAAGCAGAAGGTGAATACCAAACTGATCACACATACCACTCGCATGGCCTTCCGTACCTTCTTCTGCCCGTCTAATTGCCGTTTGTGCAGGAAGTAGACAATCCGGGCTGAGCAGAACAGCAACAAGGGCCAGGGCAGGATGAACTCTGCAATGAAGGCCACATAGTGTACTTGTATTGCCAAAGGGATTACACTGTAGGAGTTGAAGCTGCGACACCAGGAGAAGTTTTGACCTTGGTGACTAAACTTGTGGAGGAGTTTGGTGGTCATCAGCGGAATCCGAAAGGCAACCACAACAATCCAGATCAGACCTGCGAGCCAACCTGACTGAGTTAAACTAATGCGGCTGATGCGGTAATGCGGGTGGACCACTTTAAAGTAACGATCCAGTGCCACCACTGTCATAAATGCAATGCTGGCAGAACGATTGACAGCCAGCATGAAGAGGTTGATGTTGCACCAGAACTCTCCAAACCTCCAGTAGTCCCCTTGGAATTCGGTGTCAAAGCGGAAGGGTATGCTGATGAGGACCAGGAGGTCAGCTAAAAGCAGGTTAAAGAGGAAGAGAGTGTGGGGTTTCCAAAGTTTCATGCCAACGTAGAAAATCACCAAAGCTATTATGTTGAGTGGCAGACCCACGATCATCTCAATGATCATCATAATACGCAAGAACAAAGTCGAATTTTCTTGGATGGATTGGCAGTGCAAGGTTTCATTTGTGGTACTCATGTTTGATTCCTCTGTTTTTTCCTATGCTCCTTATTTTCAGCAGATTCCAGAAACCCCTAAAGAGGAGAGAAAAAAAGAAAAGGGAACTTAATATTTCATAGATCAAATAGTTAAAGCAAAAGTTTGACCTTTTGGGAAATACATGCAATTTATTGTTGCAAGACTTTTTCTCAAGAGACTTCTCTGATATGTACTGTGGCCTGGATTGTACATAATTTGTACGTTGCTTTTAATAAAAGATTCTGTGAAATTAATATATTCAAATGTAAATGTCGCTTTCTTACCAAGAGTCAGATAAGATGGATTAATAGTACTCTCATGTCTGTACAGTTAATATGAAGCTACAGTCAGCTGCCAGTTCACTAAGCCTATAAAGATTGAAAACACCTAGACTGGCTCACCAAGATAACAAGTGGTAACATGTTAAATTTCATTTATACAAAAAACAACATGCAGCTTTAATCGGGCTTATGTGTCATTGCACGGTAACTTCTTGAAGCTTTGTCATTGCCAGAGGCTTTAGAGGTGTTGGTTGACGGGTTTTGTTACCTAGAACCGCTGTTTCACACTACTCCAAAGTTTCTACTAAGCTATGAAAACCTATTACTGGTTTCAGCTTCATATTCAGCGGACAGACATGAGAGCCCTATCAGCCCTATCATCTAACCTGCAGCAACAAAGAAAACTGATGCATTTTCTGAAATGTCAAACTACTCCTTTAAGAAACACATATGTGTTTGTAATGTAACCTGTCCATGTCGTGTAGTCTAAATTTTCCGTGTTATAAAGTAGTGTGCCAATTTTGAACTCTTTTCTTTCATGTATTGCAAAACATTTAATAGTTAAATTACCTTGATCTTGTAATGTAACAGTAATAGTAAAAAAACTGAAAGTTATCAGACATTTATAGGAATACACACAAGAATTAAATTTCATTACTCACCAGAAGTCAACACTGAAATCCTTGAAAAGACCCGCACACGCTCCTGTTCAGACTTCTCGTCTTTATCGTTACATTCAGAAAATGTCCGAATATAAATGTAGTCTGATGAGATCTTCCTCTATAAAAATGCTGGCCAACTCTGAGGGCTTGTCACAACATGAGAGTCAAATATGTTCCAAGGAAAGGAAGCTGAGAGTCACTTCTGTTATTTGAGGTCATCTAATATAATCAGGACATGTTTTGTTGATGGTGGTGAAAGAATAAATATTTAAATTAATACAGAATCAGAATTTCCTCTTTATTATGAAACCACGAAACCACACCTGATACTGGACTGATTCTATTACATTTTCTCCCATATTTCATTCCTCATCTCACTCCACTGCATCCTGCATCAGTTTACTTCACCTCACCTGAAGCCAAGTCACCTACATCTGCCAAAATCACACCTTCACTCCAACAACACCACATTTTGCTTCATCACATTACATCTCATCTCATTGTTGTTCATGTCAATTCATTTCAATCTACCGTATTTTCCGCACTATAAGGCGACCAGGAGTTCAGTTTTTGACAGATTAAGCTGGAGATGGTGGTCTTTCATCCAAGTTGACAGATCAGAGAGACAGGCGGAGATGCGTGCGGAGACCGTGGTGTCGTCCGGCTGGAACGACAGGTATAGCTGTGTGTCATCGGCATAGCAGTGGTAGGAGAAGCCGTGTGAGCGGATAACATGGGACAGCGAGGTGGTGTAGATGGCAAACAGAAAGGGACCCAGCACCGACCCCTGCGGCACCCCCGTGGAGAGGGTATGAGTCGATGACAGACGACCTTGCCAAGACACATTAAAGGAGCGTCCAGCGAGGTAGGACTCGAGCCAGGAGTGGGCAGAGCCTGTAATGCCCATGTTAGCGAGTGTGGTTAGGAGTATGTCGTGATTGACTGTATCGAAGGCAGCCGATAAGTCGAGAAGGATGAGTACCGATGATTACCCTCGTGCTCTGGCTGTTTTTAAGGCTTCTGAGACAGATAGTAAGGCTGTTTCGGTGGAGTGACCACTTCTGAAACCCGATTGTTTTGGGTCAAGTAGGTGGTGATGGGTGAGGAAGTCAGTGACTTGTTTAGAGACCGCCCTCTCAATGGTTTTCGAGAGGAAGGGAAGCAGTGACACCGGCCGATAATTTTCAACCAAGGCGGGATTAAGCGTAGTCTTTTTCAGTAATGGCGTAACTCTGGCTTGTTTCAAGGCCGCTGGAAATACGCCTGAGGACAGTGAGGCATTGATCACGGATGTGATAGGTGGGACTACCGTAGGAGCGATATCTTGTAGGAGTTTAGAGGGGATGGGGTCCAGCAGGCAGGTGGTGGGTCGGTTGTTAATGATCAGTTTGGATACCTCGTCTTCTGAGAGAGGGGTGAATGAGGAGAGAGTTGCGCTGTTGTCTCGGGGGAGTAGCAGGTTGTGACCGGGGGGATCACAAAATTGTTTGCTGATAATTGCCACCTTGTCTGTGAAGAAGGAGACAAAGCTGTCACCAGTGAGGTTGGTGGCAGGTGGGAGTGGGGGAGGATTGAGCAGCGATTTGAAGGCGGAGAAGAGTTTCCGTGAGTCAGTTGTGCTGCTGATTTTCTTGTTGTAATATTCCATTTTAGCAGTCGTGACAGATGAACTAGATGGAGCTGCGCTAAAGGGAATGTCAACAAAACAGTCAGATAAGTCAGTCAAACTTTATTAATAGAATACAAACCAGTGTCCTGACAACTCCGTTCACTCTCAAAATGAATAAACAGATGTTTTATTATTTTTCCCGAGGTAATGTCAGTGACGTAGTATTTTCGCTACACAAATGGTGTTGGACAGGAATTCCTCTTTACCGTTCTTACCGCTGTTACTTCCATCGACATATATACATAGACATATATACATATATGTGTGTGTGTGTGTGTGTGTGTGTGTGTGTACACGTTAGTGCTCTTTATTCAGAAAACCCTCATGTCACATCTACATTTCAGATTCTGTGTGTGAATGGGTGTATAAGAGACATTAACTTAAAGAACTTTGTAGAAAGGCGCTTTATGAAGTTCAGTCCATTTCCTTGTATTAGTTTACCGGCAGATCTGCCCGATCCAATATGGCGGCGACGTCGACGTACGATTCAGCGCTCAATGCGGTGTCTATGTATATATGTCTATGTCTACGTATATATGTCAATGGTTACTTCGGCGACGCCCCCTGACTATGGTAGCCATGATTAACCAATATTAATCCATATATAAGGCGCATCGGATTATAAGGCGCACTGTCAGCATTTGAGAAAATTGAAGGCTTTTAGGTGCACCTTGTAGTGCGGAAAATACGGTAGTTTGAGTCCATTCAATTTGTCATACCATAACGACCCAACACTGAAAATAAGTGACTTGTAAAGGGAAATGTGAAGGCCCTCTGGAGCTCTCTGAAGAGAGAAGATGCTAATTATCCTTCACCAAGCTTTCATCAATGACAGTTACATTATTGATGACACAATGATTGATGATTACACAACAATGCAAAACACACACACACACACACGTACACACACACGGTCAGCCCAGCTTGCCACTGTGTGAACAATACAACCTTTGTCAGCTCGATAACTTTATGGTCATTGACTCCCATACAGCGGTGCAGTCCCCTCTTCCCAGCCCTATAGGTGTGTTTGCTAGTATCACTGGACTCTGATCTAGAAGTCCGGCATTCATCTAACTGTTTTATTAGAGTACACACAAAACAAACACACAGGACTCAGCAATGGCACCATGTGAGGACAGACATCTGCTCTATGGGTACGTTGTATGCTGTACATGTGTGAAACTACTGCTGGAGCTCTGGATCCATATTTATATTTATATCCCTACAGCATGTGTTTATATGTGTGCTGGCTGCTCGTCTTGCTGTTTGTGCATAATGAGTGAATTCTAGTTAATCCCTTTTATAATTGAAGGTGGCTGATTAGTAGCAGTCTTTATTACATATCATAAATGTCTTTACTGCAACCAAAACATTCAACTGCTTAAATAACCAAGATGAAAACAATATTTACAGAGAGGCTAAAAATAATAATAATAATATAACAATAATAATTGATCAAATATACAATTTATTTTTATGCAAACCTGACACATTATATTACCGTCTAATGTAATAATATAATGATACAGACCTACAATAACTTTGCAACTGGAACACAGGAATAATATGGATAAATGGATTTGTGTTGTTTGCAAATTCATAAATTATTACCAAAAGAGATTTGAGAGCAGCTTATGTGACACACCCACCGATAACCTCCAAGTTCCCCTTTTAAAACATACATTTGCTCGCTTACTGTGTGCTCAAAAGAAACTATTCATGCAGCCGGTGTCAAATCAATACTTTTATTGGTGCTACATGCACACACACACAATTTTTTCCTCAGGTGGTCTAGGTTTGTTTCCCGGGTCTGTCCCTTGGTTCACGACCTCACCAGCCTGTGACAGGGACATCACTGTCTCTCTCTCTGATAACACAGAGCCGCTTAATGTTTAGCCCAAGATCCACACACACACACACACACACACACACACACACACACACACACACACACACACACACACACACACACACACACTCAAAGACACACACACACAGGGAAGCAGAGGGATTACAAAGGTGCAGAGACCCATATGCTGCCCAGGGATGGAGGCGAGAACACTAAATGCAAGAAGGACGCAAGTTAGTACGGACCACGGTGAGAATGATTACTGTTTGTTATTTATTATGTTTAATAACTGTAGCAGGCCACACCTGCTGGCATAATATAGCATTTATTGCCACTGCATCCTCAACTCAGTTGACATCAGTAAAGTGATGGAGTTGAATTCAGTGCTAAAGTGACACTGTTGCTGACTCTTTTTTAGTTTAAGGATAAATCCTTGATTGGCAGTGATGTCACCAGGTTGATTTGGCATTGTTGAATGGCGCCTTTTTCAAGCGCAGAGTGAAAACCTGTTGAGGATTTTCCAAGCCTTTACCCTGCTAAGCTGGGCTATTAGCCTCTTAATCTACATTAGACCCTGTACACTCTGCTGTGCATCCTGTGGACGAGGGACGAAACAGAACTGTGTGAGCTGGAGGGATTTGAATGTGCGGAAGTACAGTAAGATCATGGAAGCTTCTTCTAAAAGGAAAAAAATATGATCTTTAATGATTTTACTACATTTGAACACATATTATGTTTGTTTAAACTGAAGATGATTGTAAAAACAAATGCTGAATGGAACACTGTGTTTTCTTTATAAAGAGAGCAGTAATCATAATCCTAATGTAAACAAACCACCTCTAAAATTCAAAGAGGTCAGAGATTACAAGGTGCTATCACTCCTGGAATAACTCAGTTTCTTTTTAATCAGGGACAAACAATAGGCATTAACCACAGTGGCTAACAGCTACCTAACTCTGTCGAAGATAACAGAGTCAGCCTAGCAACTCCTCTAAGGGTGACTAATTTACATATTTTGTAAAACTGTGAAGACAGTTTGTGTTTTCACAGAGGTTGTGTGTCCCACTGGTCAAGATTGTAACCTCTGCTCTTAACTTTTATTGGCATGTTAGCTGAGTTTAACATTAAATAAGAAAGTAGTTTGCTAAAAGTATTTAAAGAACAATCATACTTTTATTACATTTTGGATATTTAGCAGTTTCCTGTGTGACAGGGTCTGGTGTTGAGGATGAAGCCCCAGCAGAGCCACACGAGAGCGTCTCAGGCCGTCCTCTCTCTGCTGCAGTGCGCCTCTATGTGTACGCGCTGCATGGCTGCCTCTGTGAGGTGGCCTTCACTGCCGTGTGGGACTGGTGCAGCACTCAGGACAGAAGGCTGGCAGGTCACAGCAGCCTGTGGGCGCTGCCTATGTACGCCATTGCGATATACCTCATGGAGAGCCTGAGAAGCCGACTGCTGGCTCAGCAGCACCCACTGCCAGCGCGTCTGCTGGCCTACACCGTGTTCATCTACCTGTGGGAGTTCAGCTGGGGGGCAGGGCTGAGGCTGCTGGGGGCCTGTCCGTGGGACTACTCAGGTTATAGGTACAACCTGGGAGGACTGGTGACTCTGGAGTATGCTATTCCTTGGAGTGTGGCGGCGTTTATAGCAGAGCAGCATGTGATCAGAAACACTCTCAAGATAAGACTGTACAACTGAACTGATATCAGTCTGGAATCATGTGCTTCCAAAAGCAACAACAGAGCATTTAAGGACACTTTTTTTATCATAATTATTTGTTATTTTTGAGTTTTTGACATTTTGATTTGAAAAAGTTGGTGGACCTTTCTGAACTGTGTCATTAAATCTGACAACTTTTCACTCTGTGAGTGTGTTTTTCTCTCAGACTAACATACAACAAAATGTTGACACCACTCTTCAATCTCTAGTTGCATTTAGCCTAAAATCTGAACCTTGGGGTTGATTCTAGATTAATCAGTGGTGGTGCAGCAATGTGAACGTTTTGTCCAGTTTCTACTCACGCATACTACAGACTGTGTTCATTAACTGTCCACCATTGTACTGCCCCCGGGAATTTTCCTCCATAATACTGGTGGCTATTTACATTCCACCTTCAGCTAGCGCCAGCACTGCTTAACAACAGCTGATCGTATTGTGGAGGCTGAGCGTCATCGTCCAGACTCTTCGGGGTTATTATTCTGGGAGGATTTCTAAGTGCTGATCTTCCAAAATATAAACAGTTAATAAAAAAGACCCACTAGAAGGGCAAAAACACTGACCATGGATGGCTACAGAGCTAGCACCAACTTGGACACTGAAACCAAACTGTCATTTTGACAGAGTCTTTATTTTTCACTGATCACCTCCAACTCTGTTTTTAAGAGATATGAGATGTTATTGACCTCATCTAAATCATAGCAGGTAAGGGTTGTCAAACTATAACTTTAGATATTAGATTATTTGAATCAGCTCAACTTTGGACTGTCTAGTCACTGAAACTAAATGTGAATGTACGTTATAAATAGTGTTAACTCTAAAAACAAACACATCTGTGAGTAAAGCAGCAGAAAATCATCTCATATCTAAATGGGAATCTGTGCTGTATGCAACTGAGTTAGTCGTGCAAATTCAAAAATCACATATTATTTCTACATTCTTTAGCATTTCAGTGAACATTTGTAGTCTACATTAGCAACCTTTCTGAAATATCCATAAGCAGATCTTTCGTTCCCTGTAAAGAGGAGGTTTTTGAGGGCAAAAATCAAAAGCAAAGCATCCACTGGAAATCCACCAACTTCTGTGCTGCCCGTCAGTTGTTTATTGCTGCAATCTGTTATCTGTTGCAATTTATTCAATCAAGCTGTGACAGAAGATACTGCAGCTTCCAATCTCATGGGTGGAGGGGTGGGGGGCCTGCAAAACCATTTGACTTAGACAAAAACAATAGCTGCACTCATTATAGGATGACAGTGTCTGTAGTTCTGTGGGAGTATGTGTCACAGCACGCACAGTTTTTCTGGAATACACCCACAGATGTTTTTGATAAAATAAGAATCTGGTTGGCAGGAATATTATCTAGATGACACAGCATCTTGTTGAAACCTGACTTTGGTTTTAGTGAGTGCATTTTTTAGGAGGTAGATAACATTAATGGGAATTTTTGTGTCTTTCTTTATGTAACTTGAAAGTGAAAGTTAAGAGTGTGTGTGACACATATATTTCCACTGTTTGACTGCGTCACACATAATAGTAGATTCAGATTTAAATGAGTGCATGATTTATTTTACTTACTGTATGTGATATTACACAATTTATAATTAGAGTTCTTCTCCCCACCTGCACGGAAACTGTATATTAAATGTGTGTGTGTGTGTGTGTGTGTGTGTGTGTGTGTGTGTGATGCTCAGGGTCTTTTCCGCTCAGGGTTTTGGACCACAAACAGGGCGACGGTCCCTTCATCTCTCTGCCACCGGTACCTACAAAAGAAGAAGCTGTGTTAGCTTATTTTGTGGGGATTTTAGAAATAAAAATAAAAATCTTGGAAAATAGTATCCCTTGTCATTCCTGCCAAATAACATCCTTTAAAAATCTGACTCACTGGGTCTGTTCAGGAATGAGTAAACTGTCTCCGGCAGAAAGAGTGCACTCCTGCTGATTTATAGTTACTTTTGAAGCACCCTCCTGAAAGACAGAGAGAGAAGTGGATGGTTTGAAGAAGACATACAGAAAGTTAGGTTATTACACAGCAGGTCCGACATGAATGCAAGGACATTTAAACAATACAGAGAGACAAGATGGAGAACAAACCATCTGCCAAATCCACACATCACTTTGTCGTACTGATGCCTCTGCCTTCCCAGGTCCAAACAACATTGCCTGTAATTGTCGTAAGAAGAAGCATTATTACCATATTACCATCACCTTCTACAGCACATCACATCTGCTGCTCCTACTCCGTGCTTTGTCCATTCACAATCAAACGCACTCTTTTCATTTATAATGCAATCCAAGTTTAGTCATGGAGAATGTCCACTGGCAGGAAAATGCTGAAATTGCTTTTCCTGGTTCTGATTTTTGACTTTGCTTTACAAAAACATTTCATTATGGCGTTAAAATGACACATTCTGACAGAGGTCAACATTAAAGAGTACAAGCAACAACAAGAATAATGATATCAAACACTGTGTGTACTTTATTCAGCTTATTATGTGTCTATTTATCATAATATATATATATATATTTTTTTTTTTACATTTTTCCAGGTACATTTTAGATCGTTGTTTTAAAGTTGACACTGTCAGACACTGAGAATGTCAACTAGACTCAAGCTTTTCACTACCAGTGCCAATATGATCCCTGCATGTTGCTGCTGAAGCTGGATCAATATTGTATAAAGCCAAAGCTCAAAACTATTAAATAATACCAGAAGAATCCATACAAGAGTTAGAGCTTTGTGCGAAACAAGATGTTATCTGATGAGTCCTCGTACCTCTGTCTCAAACTGAGCTCCGAACATGTCGATGGGCCCACCGTTGGCCAGTGATGGCCTCTGTTTGTCCAGCCAGTCTTTGAAGGAGAAGGGCAACATCACGTTCATGGTGTTCATCTGAAACGGAGGTTCCCTAAAGACTTCATCTGTTCATTGAAAGAGAATCATGACCTTAGGTGGAAAGTTAACAGGGATTAGATTTTAGATTAATCACAGGAAACTCACTCGGATTTGGTTTTCCTGTTTTGAACTGCTTTGTTGCCATGAACCTGCAGAAAAGGTCAACCAACAACAACAAACTTAATTAAAACAAATAACGTGATGACAGGAGACCGTTTATGAATATGTAGATCACAATGAAGGTGTCTTACTCTTTGATTATTGGCACCAATTCAGTTCCGAGATCCTGGCAGTAAAACCATTTCTCAAACAGGATAGCCGTAGTGTTGTCCACGTAGTACCTGAAAGCACCAAAACATACAGAAAAAACATTTGTTGTTTTTGATCCATACCTGTGAGGTGTGTGTGAAGTGTGTGAGGGACATGGAGGGACAATGAATGGACGAACTACAGTTGTTGTAGTGAATAATGTGAAGGTGTCATCAGATGGAACTTTAGAAGAAAAGTCCAGTATATAAAAACATAAAATAAACAATAAAAGCAATTGCCTTCCATTGTGTGTGTGTGTTTGTTTTGTGTTGTTTGTATAGGCATTTAGAAAATGTACAAACTTAAATCTCATGTCCAGGGCTTGGTCTGAAGTTATTTTAGTCAAGTACAGTCGGTTATGTGTCTAAAAGTCTATGAGTAAATGTAATTAACAGACAAGATAGTGAGCAGTTAACAGACTGCCCATAATATAATGTTGATTTTATTGTAACAAAGCACAATTTATTCATTTATTCAACATTTTTACAGAATTGTCTTTTTACAGAAATAAGCCACACAGCTCTGGTGTCTGTCACCTGATCTCAGAACTGCTCTTTGCTTTTGTTTTGTTCTTGAACCCTCTAGGAAGAGAAGAGAAGAGAAGAGAAGAGAAGAGAAGAGAAGAGAAGAGAGTTCACCTCAGGCAGTCGGTCTCAGTCAGCAGCCGTCTCCTCTCCACCACCAGTCCCACAGTGTTGGCCTGTCTCTGGGGGGAGTGGGGGATCCGAGCTGGCAGCAGAAACATCTACAGACAAGGAAGAAACAGAGTAATGATACATTAGAATTTATTTACAATGTAGAACATACAACTATGCAAAAAAAATGTTTAAAACAGTATATTAAAGCACATTAGAGCTCACCTCTCCCTCCTTGATGTGCACATCCTTGTGTTTGCCATTTTCAACCACCTTCAGACACATGTCCCCCTTCAGCTGATAGAACAACTATTTAAAACAGAGAGTGGAAGACAAAAGAAATATTCTCAAGGGGGGATTGATTACATAATAATTAATATGTTACATGTGGCTGTCACCTGACCACTCTTTGAACTTTGCCAAAACAGAAAAGGATGTCAACAGTGGCAGCCAGCCAAAATAATTTCACCAAGTGTTGCAACATTGTGGTGGAGTTTGCCCCCATTAGTGGGGGAAGAGGCCCAATTTAACACGTGATTCGTGGGTAATTGAACGTAGGAATGTGAATGAAATCAAAAGAACTGAGGGCTAAAATAACAGCAGGAATACATTTGAATTAAATTATCTAATGTAGAATCAAGACTGTCTCTTACCTCCTCCCCTTCCTCGATATGATAATCCTTCCTCACATTAGGACCTCCAACAAACATGACATTCAACTGGGAAAAGTGCCTGACAGAAAAAGGAATTAACCACATGGTGTGCTCACTGCATGTCCTCAAATACTCTATATTTCTATCAGCTGATGATCTGCAAAACTGACTATTCATAACAAACATATCTAACAATGTGTCTCACGTGAAAGTCAGATTACTCACATGAGCTTGTTGCACACTGGTGGCAGAAAAGCATTCTGGTTCTCTGCAATCCATTTTTCGACATTCACAGGACTAGGTGCATTGCTCATTTTTGCTGCAGAACTAAGCCTCTCCGACCACTCTGAAGGTCTGACTGCTTTAAACAGTGTCACTGAGACTGAAAGTCCAAAATGCAGAAGTGGGGGAGGAGTTCTGTTTTTCTAGAAAAGGTGAAAGGTTACTGTATAAGTAACAGAGTGGATACCTGCACTGATTCTCTACACCTATAGGAATCCCATGCAACACTCATGAAGTCACACTGATGACAGCCAATGACAGCATACACATTAAGTTAGTCATGTAAAGTAGAAAACCTAATTTGTTTTTATTTTTTAAAAAAAGGACGCAGGTCTTATCTCATAGAGACACTAATGTCAGAACTAGCAATAGAACAAACACAGAAAGGCTTTGAAATACCAGAGAATATTCAATATTTAACTTACCATACATTTTTAGATGTGAACATAGATCACATCAAAGCTCTAATCACAGTTTGATGACAAACACTGGTGACCAAAAACTACACTAACCAAATAAAACTAAATATCATATTTGAACTCAAACATTGGCCTTACAAACATTAATATACCTAAGACAAGAAAAGATAAAATAAGATGCTGCTGCAAAAGAGTCTGACAGCTGTTGAATGAAGGACCTGTGCTAGAGCTTCTTCTCACATGGTGGGAGTAGCAGTCTGTTGCTGAAGGAGCGGTTTAAGGCCTCCACAGTCTCATGCAGGAGGTGAGAGGAGTTGTTCATGATGGAGGTCAGCTTTGCTAACATCCCCCTCTTCCCCTTTTCCTCTGTGGAGTCTGGGAAACAGCTGATTTGTCTGCTGTACTAACATACATACTGTTACATATCTTACCTTACAAAGGCTTTGATGCACAAAATAATGAACTTGGAGATTGCAGATTATACATCATGTGTGCAAAGGTCTAAACTCTGCATTCGACTGTAAGCATCATTCACTGTTTACACTGAAGAAGAATCAAGGCTGACGGTCAAATACATTTATTTGAGGTTACTTCAGACCAGATGTAATCATTTCAACTGTCCACTAGATGAAGCTGTTTAACCTGAAAGAGTTGGACCTTCTGACTAAATCAAATGCTCCATGCTGTACATTTCAATAATTTAATATCAGAATTTCAAAGTTTATCAGTTGCCCAGAAGCGTCTCATTACTGTTTACTGTTCAGATGGTGACAAAGTTATTTCTGAAGGTGTAGATAGTACACAGTAACACAGCAGATAAGAGTCGTCAAAAGTACTGTTACTTTTATACTTTTACTTTCACTTCAGTTTTATATGCAATAGTATCCAAACAGTGAACAGTTAACACACCTGGTTAGTGCTGTTATTTGGTACCACTTTGGTTCTGACAAAAGGTTCCTCTCCTCTGCAAAAGGCGACTCACCACTGCTGTGAACACACAATCACTGTTTTGTTTTTTGTTTTGCTTTTTTGGCAGCTTCATAAAAATATAGTTGTTCCTGTTTGATAGAGAGAGCACGAAACAGAAATAGGCTGAACAGAAATGTGTGCAGTTAGAAAGTAAAACCACAATAAGGAAGAAGCAAAATTAAAATGCTGATGTGAGAAATAAATAAATAATAATAATAAAAACTCACCTTACAGGTTGTTCATTTAAAAGAAAAAAATCTGTAAGACGTCGTCAAAAGAGGCACCGAGTGCCTTTTTTTTCAGTGCTAGTGTTGTATCAAAGTTTATTCTGGCATCATGACAACCACAGTATCTGTGATGTCACCCACAGGTTTCTGAAAATCAGTGTGGTGGCTAGTCCTTCCACTGCCAGCTCAGCTTAATTTCACAACCACGGAGGTTGCTGCTTGGAGAAAACCTTACAGCAGATTACTTTTGACACATTCAAAGTTTTATTTTCAGTAGAAAAATATGTGGGCCCTGAAGTACAAAACACAAGAACAGAACATGCAGCATAACAGCATTGTTGAGAATCAACATTTAATTATTACATTTTTGATATCTCACAAACATTTGGAGCTTTAATCTGCAGATGGAATGTTATTTATATTTCTGACTGGATAGAGTATCATCATCACTGTCGTGGATATTTGGATGTGTATATGTCTGGTACCAAGGCCAAGGCGCAGGAATGAAAACAGAATTTCACACAAAGTAAGGGCTGTGTGTGTGTTTTGCTCTCACTGGTTGTGTATAGTGTAGGATTTTCCTCAAGGCAAAACTCCACTTCTGAATCCCTTTGTCTCTGAAGGCCACATTTGAGCCCATTTTCACTCAACATTCATGTGATAGTCTTCCTGGCTGACAAAACAGGTGGATGTAAATCTCAGCATGTCCAAAATATGCTTTTTAGGTTTGTTTCAGACACTCAAACACTGTTACCAGCTCATATTTTGTGTTATTTTGAATTAAGAATGTCGTACATATCACACTATTCTGAGAAAGCAGGTGGATACAAATATTTGAAAGAAGACTGACATGATACAAATCCACTGAATAATGCATGCACACTTGCAACTTAATTTCCAGAGATCAACAAACCTAATGTTTTTATCAGAATATGCCATTTTGGCTTGACAGTGTGGAGATCAGGTCAATATAACCTTGGATGAAATAACAGGAGGTGCATACAGTCACAGTGAGTTATGCTGAATAACACTATCAGCCCTGAACGCTCGGCAAGGACACTCTAAATCAATCTGTGATAGCAATAAAATGGTGTTATCAGCACATGCTTTATTTTATTGAGTTTGATAGAATGTGTTTGACACTCAACATTGTTTTTTCTACATTTTAAAACACCAACGAGTCCTCAGGAGTAACGACAGATACATTTGAAAATAATCAACATGCTAGGTCTACTGAGTTTTATAAAACATTGATGACTAAACATTCAAAAACTATAAATGTTTGATCATTTCTCATCCACAAAGAACCCACAAGTAACCTTCTGAGCAGACAAGCATACATTAACACAAATAAGACACTTGAAATGCACCCTGTATAGGACTTATTTTCTACAGTAGGAGCCTGAAGAACACAAACCATTGCCCACACTGCAGCACAAATTATTCACAAAGCTATGGCTATGTTTTTTTAAAGTGGTTATGGCAAGGGGCGTCCAAAGATTTTACAGGATGACTGTCTTACCAATTATGTGTTTTACCTTAAGGCCACCATAGAAATGCAAGATGCATATACAATATGTGGCCTGCTATAGTCCTTCATTCCAACAGCTGTCAGACTCTTTAACAGCAGCTTATTATTTTATATTTTCTTGTCTTAGGTACATTAATATATATATTTGTAAGGCCAATGTTTGAGTTCAAATATGCTATTTACTTTTATTTGGTTAGCGTATCCACCAGTGTTTGTCATCAAACTGTGATTAGAACTTTGATGTGATCTATGTTCACATCTAAAAAAAATATGGTTAAGTTAAATTTCTTTTTTGTGTCTATAATCCCCAATTACAGTAAGACAGTGAAGCTGTGTATTGTTTTTAGAAATATAACTTACCTTACCATTATGTAATTATGTTAATTAAGGTTAGTTTTGTGCAATGGTGAACTGTGTGTAATATATTAATATAATATTATATGTATTAATACTGGAGGAGTTTTCTTCTGAAAAACGGAAGTTGTTCTGTGCAGTGGGCTACATTTGCTTCATGTCAGGCTAAGACAACAGCCAATATTGGTTTCTATAAATGTGGCTGGCGTGCTCTCCCAACAAAGTATTACACTTTAGCCTCCATGCTACCTCATATACAAAACACTATGTTCATAAATGTGTCGTATTTTACTACTTCAAACAAACCCGCCAAGTGTAACAAGTGTTGTAACATGTTGCAGACAGTGTTGCTTCGTGTCGGCTCAGCGGCCTCGGCGGTCACGTGATTTAGCGGCGCCCGCCTCCTGACGATGGTTGCTCAGCGTGCTGCACGCAGACGTTGTCTCGACAAACGCCGTTACATTTGTAGTTTTGAATATTTAAAAAAAAGGGCCTAACAGCTATTTAAACGCGCGTTTAGCTGCTAAGCATTAAAAAAAAAATCCTTGTGCGTTTTGTAAATGTATTCGATATGAGTTTTCTTTCAGGACTACGACCTGATGCGTTATCTTATAAGAAGTGATTCCGGTTCAGTGGGAAGGTTTGAACCGCTCTCTGAAAAGTGACCATTGTTGGAATCAGGTCGAGGCTGTTATCATTTCCACTTGCCGACTTTCTTAGTTTTTTTTACGGGTTTACAGCGGGAAAAACAGTGCAAGATTTTTAGAGTGTCATGAAAGAAATGTCAAGGTAAGTCGTGCATGTGGCACATTTCCCGTGTGTGAACATTTGTGTCCGCGCTGAACAGAGTCCTGAAGAATAGGCTAAGAGCTAACGCGAGCTAACTGTCACAACAACCAAACAAGGCCCGCGGCCGCCGCTGGTCGGCTGCTCTGCTTGTTTTGTTGTTGTGTAACTATGGCGTGAATCTGTCTCAACGGAACGAGCCGACTTCACTCGTCGTTTTCGTCCAACAAGACACGAACTCTTCGACGGAGGTGACAGGGAGGCGACTCGTTGGTTAAAGTAATTCTTCCGTAGCGGTCAGCTAACATTTGCTAACTTGCTAAGTTAGCTACATTTGTTAGCGCCACCTTGTTTGCAGCCGCGCGGCTAACGCGCGTTCAGCTCAGGTTGTATCACAGCGATTAAGTCACGTTTAATCTTAGTGAATTAACTCTGCGGTTTTTGAATAACAAACAACCGTGTAGTTATTTCGAGGCTTATTGTATAAGTAATGTAAACGAAGCACATTGCTGTCAGAGTGTGCTAGCCTGTGTTTACACATGGGTTCGCGGCAACAGAGAGCAGAGGGACAGACATTAGTACACACTTTGTCTTTGGCCTTAACTTGCTAACGAATCGTCAAATCACATCTTGTTCATTGTTTAGGCGGCATGAGTAGCCACGACGTGAACACAGATAACGCAGTAACGTGGAGTGTTGTTGTTGTTGTCTAGCTGTCATTAACGTCAATATTGCGTTTCCCTCGCAGCACCATGCCTGGTGGGCAGCAGCAGCCACAGAAACACTATGGCATCACCTCTGCCATTAGCCTCGCACCCCCGCGAGAAATAGACCACCAGTACACCAAGAAGCTCTGTGATGCTATGAAACCTTTTGGGGTGTTTGAAGATGAAGAGGAATTGAACCATAGGTGAGGAAGGAACAGCAAGTGCAATTTCATATGAATCACATTGTGGCAGTCACGTCTACAGTTATAGGACGTACAGACAACAACATGAACACCCTTTTGATATCATGCATTTCTCTGATTGTGTGCCGTGTCGTTGTTGTAACTAAATGTGCGTCTTGATGCTTAAATGCATAATTCCTGAGGATTGTGAATGGATTGTGTCTCCTTTCAGACTTGCAGTTCTTGGGAAGTTGAATAACTTTGTTAAAGAATGGATCGCAGAGATCAGTGAATTAAAGGTAAGCTCTGTGCTGTGAAATGCATTTTGGGTAAAAGCTGTGATTTCTGATGCATTATTCAGTCAGTAATGTCAGCTGACAAATCAGAGACACTAAAGTTTTCTATTGTTGGGCCGTAAAGTGGACAAACACCACGCTGACCTCACCATGTATCCTCCTCTCCTCCACAGAACCTTCCACCATCAGCTATAAGCTGCGTTGGAGGCAAGATATTTACATTTGGGTCATACAGACTCGGAGTGCACACAAAAGGTATGACTTGTTGATGCTTAAGTATAGTAGTCATTCATGCAGTATATGCCGGAAAGTTGTCTGACAACATTGCACAACAAAAAGAGCAAAGCGAGACAGAGGTGACATTACTACTACACAGCACTCGACCCGACCTGAGCAGGCATTGTTTTTGAAAAGCTCACTTTACTCTAACCACACTAAAGCACACAGCTTGCATTGTCATATTCCTCTGCTATTGAGTGTTTTTGAAAAGACTAGTTTTGGTGTCCGAAAGCCAGGTAAACACTAGCTTACTATACCGGAGGTATCGGTGTGAATGTGGTCTCCTTTATGTAAACACAACAGGTGAGGTGAAAAAGGTAAAAGATATTTTTGGAAAACATACAACGGGATAAAACACAGCTGTGTTTGTATTAGAAGAAAATAATTTAAAATGTATATTTTCATCAAACCATGCAGTGTTTACCATTTAAGGATAATCTAAATTGATAATGATGCTGGTGGTGATTGATTGTTTTGTCCATTGATGGCTATCAGCTATATAACTCCTGACCAATGTTCAGTTCTGTGTTTATAACAGCCTGCTGTGAAGCAACCTAAGGCAAACTGATTTGTGATCATGCACTGTTCAGATAAAATGTTATTCGACATTTGTCAATAAATCAAACATGAAAACTGCCCATGATGAATTATTTACCACTAAACCAGTTGAGTTGTTGTGTTGTGAGCTAAGTTAACTGCAGAGGTGACAGTGGAAAGCAGCTAAAGTTTCAGTTCACAGTATGGGCAGAGATTACAAGTGAAGGCTTTTGTTAAATTGGGTTTAAAACTGTATTTAAAGTTGTGTATTATACTGGAGCTAAAGGGAGTTGAGACTCTGTTAAAGATGCACAAGCATCAGTGTAGAGTTGATTTGGTTTCAGGACAGCAGATTTTTCCCCCTGCCTTTTACTGGGTTCACTTAAGGTCATCGGAGTCAAATCCAGCTCTGATGTGTAGTTTAACTTGTTTAAAAATGTTGACTTGCACAACATTTTTTAGGTTGGGCTTGTCCAAAGCAGGGCCAGGATTTACAGCTGGACACTCAAACTAAATAGTGTTCAAAAGTTACTGCACTTCACTTCAGCTGCTCCTATTTGTTTTATCACATGAACTCTCTTTAGCTTGGAATGCAGTTACTTTGTTCTGTGTACTTATCAGATCGTGACAGAAGTCATCAAACATTGAACCTACTGGGCAACACAGATTACAATTACTACTGTTTCTTCCAGGGGCTGATATTGATGCCTTATGTGTGGCTCCACGCCATGTAGAAAGAAGTGACTTTTTCCAGTCTTTCTTTGAGAAGTTGAAACAGCATGAAGAGATCAAAGATCTGAGGGTAAGTCTCTGTGGCATTCTGTCATTAAAGCACATGATAGCTCACTAACTTTTAGATAGATATTTATACACTTCTATGACAGAAGTCCCACACTTCTCAGAGCATTTAGAGGCTAACCACCATGTTGGCCATTCCCCAATGAATCAGGCTCCTGTTTCATCCCTGGGCAATGTAAAGGTTTACAGTGAGAAAGGTGCAAGAGCAACACACTGCTTGCATCACTGCTCCTGGGGGAGAACACTCCCTCTCTCGCTCCAGGAGAGCTGTACTGGGAATGCAGAACTATTCCTAACCTTGGTCCAGATTGCTGGATTACATATGTGTGTTCTGTAAGTTGACTTTGGCTAGGTAGAGGAATAAAAAGGCACTTTACCAGTGAGTAATAATGTAGCAACTCACAACTGATGAGCAATACCCAGGAGCATTCCTGTGGTGTTGTCATGTCTGCTGGTAACGACATTAATTTCGTGTGTGTGTGTGTGTGTGTGTGTGTGTGTGTGTGTGTGTGTATTCATTAACATCAGTACACATTTAAAAAGTGTGTACACCACTTTTAGTGTGATTGTTGTGACAGTACATTCTGTTTAAATAAAACAACCAGATTGGCTTCTATTTGTTGAAGCATTTAATAATAAAATTCTTGTTGATCTTGGCAAAAATGTGTAGTCATGTTTTCTGAGTGCACTGTCTGAATAATCCTGTGTTTCTTGGGTGATCATTTAGTTAAATGCTGAATGTCTGTATTTCCATAAACATCCATAAAAGATAATGTTGGAATGATTACTCTACATGTTGTAGTCTAAAAGCTCTTGACCCTGATTTCCACCTCATTTGATGTTAGTTTGGTGTTGAGTTCAGTCAGTGATGACGTCAGTCAGCCATGTGACTTCACCTTGTCTCAGATTTGTTGGTGACGTTGTCTTTTTTGTGCTTTCTTAAGGCTGTCGAGGACGCTTTTGTACCCGTGATAAAATTCAAATTTGATGGAATAGAGGTAAGTGACTTTGATTTGCCTACTTAACAAAATACACACCACTAAGAATATAATTCCATAATTGACCCAGTTTTTCTAGATGTTGTGTTTGTAGTGTTAAGCATTGTTAGGGCTGAGGATTACTTCGCTTCAGATGTAAAAGCCGTGCCGAGAAGTGTTTTGATTTCCTTTTAACTTTAACAGAAAATGTGACAGAAAACAGGTTTTCTCAGGTAGGAAACACATGAGTCGGTTAGTATCAAAACAAAACCACTTTCCAAGTATCAGGCTAAATTTGAAACCTCTGCACATGTTGTAGTCTGAATTTGAAGTGTTTTGACTTGGAATGGGTTTTCAAAATAAAACACTTAAATTGATCAATAAATATTGGCTGGTCTTGCTATGCCATACTGGCTCCTGTCTACATATTCATCACCAAAGAAAAGCTGTCGGTTGTCCCATGTTTGGCTCTGAGAACCACCAAGTCCAGCTACCCTGGACAGGATGGCACTTGTAGTTTACTGATATGTAGTTTGTACTGTTTCATCGTGACTTTACTGTTTCTGTCTCGGTCTGGGTAGATTGACCTGCTTTTTGCCAGACTGGCCTTACAGTCCATTCCAGACAACCTGGACCTGAGGGGAGACTCCATCCTGAGAAACTTGGACATTCGATGTATCCGCAGCCTTAATGGTATGCTACATGACTTCTGTTAGGTTACATACATACGATAGCTTATAGTAATATAGTGTACATTACATATGCAGGCAGCCAGTTGTGCTGTGTGTATGGATCTAAACAACAGATGTATGGTTTCATCTGAAACTTGAACCTTCTCTTACGGGGAATTTTCTGTGAGAGCATAATATGTTTCTCAGTGTTTTAGGTTTCTCGTCTTCTCTTACAGGCTGTCGAGTGACTGATGAAATTTTGTACCTGGTGCCAAACAAAGAGAACTTCAGGCTGACACTGAGAGCCATCAAACTGTGGGCAAAACGTAAGTGGGCACAAATGTTCTTGTAAATGTTCGATGCACTTTTTCATTTACTTTTTGTATGTCTGCCTTTCTTGTATCCACGGCTCATATTTTGTATAATATATAGAAGTACTCTGATAAAAACAAATCTGTCTGAGGAATAAAGATCTTTACATCCTACATGTGTCCTCCCAGTTTAGTATCTACTCAAAACCAACACTGTGTTCATGTTTTGCATAACACCAGTCACTGCCTGATCATTATGCGTCCTACTCCTGCAGGTCGTGGGATCTACTCCAACATGCTGGGGTTTCTGGGTGGAGTGTCATGGGCCATGCTGGTGGCCAGGACCTGCCAGCTTTACCCTAACGCTGTGGCTGCCACGCTGGTCCACAAGTTTTTCTTGGTGTTTTCCAAATGGTGAGAATTGAGCTCTTGCTGCTCTGACTTCATATTTGTGCTGTTCCACTTGATGGCAGTATTTCACAGCCGTGTGCAAAGTCGGATGTATTTCACAATTTGACATTTCCATCATGCAGGGAGTGGCCAAATCCTGTGCTATTGAAACAGCCAGAGGACAGTAATCTGAATTTACCTGTGTGGGATCCTAGAGTGAGTATGATGATGGTGCTTTACCTCCACATGTCTTTAATGTTGCTATGTGTATTTGTGTGCACAGGAAACATTATCTGAACAGAGCTAAACTGCTGAGCTGTGAAAAGTTTGCTTTTAAAGTTAGCTCATCAGATGGAGTATTCTCTTATTTCATTGTCTCCTCTGTCCTCATGTGACCCGGATATTGATCGGGTCCCCTATATGAGTTCCAAAGCCCTTAACTGTGCTCGGAGGAGGCCTCCCAGAGCAGCTCGGAGCAAGGAAGACTTCCCACGTGGACGTCTTTTATCAGACATACACACCCGTTCAATAAAAACTCATTAGCAAGTAAATAACACAACAGATCTGACGTTTGTGTTTAAATCACATCAGTACAGCACTGCAGTCAGAAACCTGTGTGGACAGATGGATAACAGTACTGTGTGCAGTCAATATATTCAGGACACGTTTTGAAGTTCTTTTCATTGGCCAGCTTTGATATTTGTTTTGACTTAAGTTTTGCTTTTCTTGTTTGTTTTTTTATAATAATAATAATCTTAAATTATCCCAAACTAATTGCTCTTTAGCCTTAATGAAAAACATACTAGCTGTTGTAACTGCTGTGTCATGTTTGTGGTGTCCCTTCAGCAATAAACACGTTTTAATTATCTATTGGTGTCGTTTTCGTTCAGTCACAGTACGGCCAACAATCACCATGCATTTAGATCTATAAATTCCCAAATGTTTAGGCAGCTTGAATTATTTCTGTGTGCTCCGATACATTCTCATAATGATGAAGACTGTTTGAAACATTTCCAAACAAAATATGCAGAAACAAATAATTGCATGGCAAAGGCTTTGCTGCTGGCAGAAATGGCTTAAAAGCCATATGTCCAACAGCTCTTCAAAATACAGTATGTTCACCACCGTTTGGTGGTGAAAGGGCATTCTTTCTCACATAGTCTCCCTTTTTTAATGGAGAAAGGTTGGACAACATTGACTGGCATCTGGTTTAAAACCGCTTAAGAATGTGCAACCTGTTTACAAGTTTAACTGGTTTGATGCATCTGTACACTAGTCTAACTACAAGTCTGTTTTGTGTGTTGATGCGTGTCATGTAGTTCAAGGCTCAGTGTGCACATGTAATATTTTAAATCAGTTTTGTCACGTTGGAGAACATAAAAAATGAATGGCACAAACGTGGTGACACTGACATTTATTATCAATGCTAAAGCTATGTCACAGCCGCAGATGTGATCCAGCTGTGCAACCTTCGTGAGTGGCTGACAAATCACTTGATGCGATGTTTGAGAGGGAAGGACGTCTCCTTTCACAATGCGTGCTTTGTCCTGTCTCACGTCACTTTGAGGAAAACATGCAAATGAGGGAAACATGCAGCAGTAAAGTAAATTGGGATGTACCCTGTGGGATGGTGCCATCAGGTTTATGATGGCTTTCGGTGCGTGTGTGTGGGTGTAAAGGCACCCTACTCTCAGTTCGGTGGGTGGAGTGTGTTGACAGGTGAAGCCGCTCATTTGTGCTGTAAAATCAAATTCAGTCCCTGTTTTTTTTTTTTTTTTTTTTTTTTTTTTTTTTTTTTTGTGTTTTGTTTTGTTTTGTCTTTTTTAGGTTAACCCGTCTGACAGATACCACCTGATGCCCATCATCACGCCTGCCTATCCCCAGCAGAATTCCACGTACAATGTCTCCACGTCAACACGAACCATCATGAGCGAGGAGTTCAAATACGGTACGACTAAAACAACAACAAAATGTAACATCTGTTCATCCGATTCAAGTTCTTAAACTGATCTTTGTGAAATGGTAATGGTATATTTGTCTACTGACTAACACAATTCTTACAGGGCTAACTGTAGGTAACAAATGAATGAGACTCCACGTTAGTTGACATTTTATGTCACTTTGAATGTTTATCTAAGCCCAATATGTTTTTGTCCCACGGCGTGAACAGGCCTCAGTGTCACAGACGAGATCCTTCAAGGAAAAGCAGAATGGTCCAAACTCTTTGAGCCACCCAACTTCTTCCAGAAGTACAAGTACGTGATGCCTTTGTTACATAATTGTGACCAACCAAACACAGCAAATAAAACCTGCAGAGCTGGGTGTTTCTCAAATATATACACACGGGTAACAAATTAGTATCTTAGTGAGGTGCCGTGCCTCCAACATGCCACCAGAACAGCTTCAGTACGCCTGGCTTTGATTCTACAAGTCTGTCCTATAATATCCACTCTACACGACTGTCTACACACGCTTTCAGTCTGATCGCGTCCTGAGTTGACCTGCTTGAGGAAGACTTGCTCTTCTGTTTTTCCTCACATATCACAATAATGCACGAGCATCACACTAAAATTTCCAGACCTTATTTACTGACATCTTTCCCACAGATCTGAATGTAAATGTCACGTTAGTCACTGTTCCTACAGAAACACGAGCCAGTCGAGCGGTTCTTGTCACTTTGTGTGCATTTCTTGATTGGATGCACTTGTGTGGAAGCATCTGCATCTCCACTCATTTATACAGGCTTTTCCTTTAATTTGATTTGTCACCTGTTTCTGTGATAATTATGAGTTCCTTGCTTAGAACTAAGATCAAGTAGTGAATTTCCCTGTTGTGGGATCAGTAAAGTATAATCTAATTTAATCAATAAATCAATAAAGTATAATCAAATTTAATCTAATCAGTTCTTCATAATGCATGTTGTATGTATTTGGTTTACAAGTATTAGTAGTATAGTTTAAAAATCAATCATGTAAGGCTTTGTGGAGCCAGGTTTTGGCAGGCCATACATACATTTGTGCAGTTGAAACTAAAAAACCTGATGGTGTAAGATTTTTTTTTTTTTTTTTTTTTTCCAACCAACCTATTGTTTTCACTTTTTGGGTATGGGTGGATTTGAGTCATCTTAACTGTGGTCAGTAGTTTGGTCGACTCATTTTGTTTATGAAAGTTCCTCCCACACTGAGTTTCTGTTTTGTGCTGCAGGCATTACATCGTTCTGACTGCCAGTGCGTCCACAGAAGAAAACCACTTAGAATGGTGAGTGTCGAAGAACTGGGTTGCCAGTAGGTCCTGTAAGGTGAAATCATATAAAACCGCCATCGCTCGCCGCTTCATTGTGTTTAAATTGCATCAGTACACTTTGACTCAAGCTAAATGGTGTGCTGTGAATTTCTTTGAATGTATACACCACTAGAAGAAGAACTCATGCCGCCGAGAAACTGTACTGCCATCCCCTGAAGAGGACTCTTTATCAAGCACCTCTGCTCTGATGTTTTCCCCTCAGGATCGGGCTGGTGGAGTCAAAGATCCGTGTTCTGGTGGGAAACCTTGAGAGGAACGAGTACATCACCCTTGCTCATGTCAACCCCCAGTCCTTCCCTGGGTCCAAAGAGAACCGCAATGAGTGAGTCCAGTTCATGTATACAAACCGCTCCGTGAGTTAACAGTTAATCGTTACCTTCAGACCTTTTTATATGGTCACTCAGCAAGTGTTTCTCCTTGAGTAATTGGAACAAGTTGTCTGTTGAACCAGTCAGTGAGTCATGTTAGGCAGGCACATGGAACAAATCAGCCGAATGCAGCTTTAAAAGTGTGCATGCTTTACTTCAGTGACTTGGTCTAGCATCACAAGCGTGTTCAAGCTACCGTGTGTGTTTGTGGAACAGGAACGACTTTGTGTCCATGTGGTTCATCGGGATCATCTTCAAGAAAGTGGAGAACGCAGAGAGTGTCAACATCGACCTGACGTATGACATCCAGTCCTTCACAGACACTGGTAGGTCACACCATAGCCCCCCTCGGTTGGTGGTCATGGAACAAGCTGGTAAACATTTACTGGTATACTGTCCACCTACACTGAGAGTGAAGGAATTAAAATGACTAAACTCAGGGCTCAGATTAATAATCACATTTCAGATAAATCCACATGTACCAGAACTATTTCTGCTGGTTTGCTTTGTTGGTCACCACAAAATGAATCACATTAATATTGCACTTTCACTTCTAATCACATTGCAATTTACATTTCCTTTCCTTTTTTTTTTTTTGGGCCAGTGACATTTTTACAATCTGTATGAGACACTTTTTACTTTAGTACTTTATTAAAAATGTCATGGAGTTACTTTAAAAGCTTTTTTAGTAAATTGAAATAGACTTTTTATTTCAAATGTGAGTGGAGGTTTTAAAGTCATAGTTCAGGTCATTGGAAGTGTGGTTGTCTGCTGTGGATGTGGCAGTTTTTCTGTTGCTTAAAGTATTTGAAAATATTCATTCAGCAAAGTCGAGTGTTGAAGCATCAGAACTAAAAGAAATGTCCAGCAGTCACTCTGACATGAAGAAGCCTGTTCTGTGTCAAAAATGAGTGAGCCTCTACACGCTATGTTCTCTGCAGTGTACCGACAAGCCAACAACATCAACATGCTGAAGGATGGGATGAAGATTGAAGCAACACACGTGAAGAAGAAGCAGCTCCATCAGTACCTTCCTCCTGAACTGGTGCAGAAGAAGAAGAGGGTGAGATGTCTTTCTCTCCAAAGCCTGAATCGGTTTAAACATATCACAGTTATCGTCTTAATATTCGTCCTCTCTGTCTATTGTCTGTTAATTCCCCCCTTTTCTTCTTCTTTGGTGCAGAGCATAGCTGAGTTGAACCGGAGCTCTAAGCGGATCTCTCTGGACAGCAGTCATCTGGACAGCTCCAGAGACACAGACTCAGGGACTCCCTTCAGCTCCCCAACCAGCAAACCCTCCAAGCCTGTGACTGACACAGATGACAGGTAGGACACACCTCAGCACGTCCACTGCAGCTCCTTTTGTATTTGCATGTTTCTAAATGATGCACGACAACACGGTGCTGACAAAATGTGAATGTTCTTCTTTGTTTTGCAGCGTCAGCCCTCCCAAGCAACTTTTCGTAGAGAGCTCTCCGGCACCCAGCACAGCAGCCAGTGCGACACCCAGCGCAGCACCCAGCGCGACACCCGCCGTGGCACCCAGCGCAGCACCCAGCGCAGCACCCAGTGCAACACCAGCTCCTCAAGACCAGGGCATGTCCATCCCTGTCATTGGCTCAAGTGAGTCATTTTTCCAGTGACTATTACAACAACACTATTTAAGTATGGCAAAGTAAAGTCACTTTAGTTTCTGGGATATGATTAATACTTTGTCATTGCATAACTCAGTCATTACCCAGCCTGTGAATCTAATTTCTGTCTTCTCATTCTGCAGAGCCTCCAGGTAAAGTGAAGCCTCCCTCCCCACCAGCCAGCAGCTCCATCACCACAGTGCTGAGCGGGGATGTGACGCCCAACACCGCCAGCAGCCCCAGAGAGGAGCCCAACGGCCTGGAGGACTCAGTTAACGGAGCTCCTGCCAAGAGACCACACTCACCTACAGAAGAGGACCTGGCCAAGAGGCACAAAGACTCAGAGGTAACAGACTAGTATGAAGGATCATTGCAGGGAAACAGCTGAGCACCTGTGACAGTTGCATTTGTAGCTGTAGAGAATGGTCACAGAGAAAAATGCTTTTCTGTTTTTTTCCACAAATAATTTCACCTTTTCAGATGCCTCATACAGGTGCACCAATCCTTACATTGCTGCAGTGGATATGGTGCAAAAAAACATCCTGCAGGCCAATCATAAGTGACATGATGAACTGGCTTTAATGAGTTGTCATGGGAAACATCAAGTCTGAAGGACTGTAAGTCGAGCATAGAGGCTGTAACTGTGTGTTTAGGGAAGATTAAAAAAATAAATGATACAAGTTTGTAACTCAGGAAGCATTTTTCAATGTGACTTTAAATTCACTGACGTGGTTATTTATTTATTTATTTATTTATTTATTTATAATTTTCACTGTCACAGGTGCTCAGTTGTTTTTTTCAGTGCCTTCATATTCTCAGGTCAGGTGTTTAAAGAATCTATTAGGTACTGTTAGATGAAATGGCATGAAACTCATTCAAAGTGGAAGTTGTGACTTGATCATTTCTTTGCTGCAGGCGTCCAGTGACGACGCTACATTCAAAGAGCCATATCCACCATCCTCTGACCTGCACGCGCACGGAGAAGGACCCAATACTGTACGTATTATTTACTCTGCGTCTGTTCACTTCAGTCAGACAAACACGAGCAGCATTTTTACTTTTTGTCCGTCTCCACCGTTTAGACTCCCCTTTCTGGATCAAAGGCTAAGCCCATTCCAACCATTGATACCTCAAGAACACAGGTAACACCTTTGTCAATCGTTAGCTCTGTTTTAAACCTGAATAGTTTGATTGAATGACTTTGTCTACGTGGTGAACCTCAATGATTTAAAATCCATAACATCTCCGTCTCCTCCCTCAGAGACTTCCCAGCATGGAGCTGCCAGACGCCTCCTCGCCTCTCCCAGCCAGCAACAGCTGTCGTGTCGTGAAAAATTCCATTAAACTGGCCCTCAACCGCCACAAGTAACTATTTTCACCAGCACCATTGCAGCAAACTGCTGGTTTTATTTAATGTTTTTCTAACGTTATGTCTGTTCAATTTAATGTAGCATCACACCTCCCAAGCCCCCAGTGTTTGAGGGCACCATGGCCACTGACACGCCTCCTGCCAGTGAAGAAAAGGGCATGTCCATTCCTGTTATCGGCTCCAGTGAGTGTTCAGCTTAGTGCCGATTTGTTTATTTTGTTAAGAAAGCTGTGACTAAGAATATTGAGTGAGGTTTTATTTCTCAAAAAACTTGAACAAAGTCAGAATCATGTGCCAAAATATTCACTGTTCTCGTCTCCTCTTTCTTTCTAGAACACGTGGTATCCAAACACACGGCGCCCTCCGTTGGCAGCTCCATCCCAACATTAGTGAGCCGAGGAGCCGACCCACTGAACGGAGCCGCCTCCAAGAGACCACTCTCCCCCTCTCTGGAGGAGCAGGCCAAGAGGCTTAAAGAAACGGAGAAGGCCAGAATCCACATAGCTTGAAGACACCAACTATAGACTGGATTCATACATAACACAGAGGTGGGGCTTTACAATTAAGTCAAACACAGAGAAGATGACTTCACACAGGGAACAGGGAGTGTGTTCAGGTCAGTCAATCTCAAGTGTGTGAAGCAGCAGGATGGGACACCTCACCTCAAATCTTCAGAGTTTATAGATTTGCCAGTGGATAGGTGATTTGGTCAAACCAGATGTTGTCAGCTCCCTTCGTCACGCTCGCAGCCAGAGGGCATTTAACACAACAGTCACGGAGATATCTGACATGAGAACTCAAGCGACAGTCTTTTTTTTTTTTTTTTTTTTAACGCGTCTTCTCCCTCCGTGTTTAAAAATGTTCACAGTACAAATGGAAATGTGCTGTTTTTTCTTTTCATTTTCCCTTTTTTTTTTCCAGTCGACACATTTTAAAACAGCCCGGAACATTTATCGACGCTTGCTACACACACTTTCGGTGTATGCTGATTTCTTTTCTTTTCATTTCTTTTCTTTTCTCCCAAACAGAAACCTGTACAGTAAATGTTGATGTACATAACCTTTTTTGTCTTAAAAAAAAAAGCAAAAGATCACTGTTCAGTCTTTTGATCATTCTATTGTAGTTTTATCTAAAAATGAAAAAAAAAAAAAGTTTAAAAAATTGTAATTTTTTTTTGTTTGTTTTGTTTTTCTCTATTGCTTGTGCCCCCAAAAAATAGTGTCTAGCCCTGGATATTTTTTCTAAACACTGTATAGGTTTGGATACAGTTGCAGGGAGGCTTTATTGAGGGTTTGTTTGGATATGACGGAGATCACCACCTCAGTTCTTTGGACCACCACGACTACCCAAAGAAGACCACAGGTTGGTATCGGGCTTGCAGTGTGTAGGTGATGCTAGACGCGGTAAGAGCACCCTCACAACAGCAAGGAAACGTGCATTTTCTGGAAGTGATCTGTATCAGTAATTGCTTAATTCTCAGAAAAGGAATGGTACAGAACATCAGAGGAGAACCATATCAAAACGCTACGCTAATCCTTCATTCAGTGTAGCTTCAGTGTCACACCTATTGTTCGTCTTGGATTAAAGAAAAGTTCAAGTTTTCTGCTTACTTTTCATTGTGTGTTTAAGCCGTAGATGTCAGATAGGTGTGCGGGTTACACAAAACAAGTGAACGCTGGACAGTTCAGACATGTCACAACAAACGTACCTGTGATTCACAGATTGTCGGACCTTAAACCCTGTAGTCCATCAGGAGGGCTAAACAATAACAACATCAGAAAGAAATAGGTCAGGATACCGCTTGACCCCCACCCCCACCCCTACCAGTTCACCGTGGTCCATTTGTTCGAAGCCCCAGTCCCAGTTGTTTTTCGTGTCCACGTCCATGAAAGATTTTGTGGTGCTTAGTGGAAAAAAAAATGTTTCGAAGCTTTTTGACAAGTTGCGCTGGTTTGTGTGTGTGTGCATGCGTATATGGTTGACTGTGTGTGAGCGTGCATGCATAGATGGTTGTGTTTACGTGTTGGAGAGAGACAGAATTCCCTTCGTTTTGGGTGTTAACCCTCTGCGCCTCCTGTGGAGGTTCTTAAAAACAGGCATCTCCTGGGGCCACGGGTGGGGGTGGGGGTCAGGAGACAACTTTTTTCCCTTTCCTGCCCGACCCTCCATCTTTCTGGTCTGAAGCTGCGTGTGATTTCAGCACAGAAGATAAACTGTATGCATACAACAAAGTTTAAAGTGATGCTGGCGAGGCGCCCTCTTCTTCGGAGCAGGTAGAGAGTTGGGACACGGGCTGTCTTTTTTCCAGCATCAGTCCCCCCCCCCCAACGAAATGTACAGAGAACAGTTTTTTCAAAAGGCATATTCGTCATTATTGGGGGTTTTCTTATCACTTTATTTATATTTGCATATTTGTACCATGTGATCTTTTTTTTTTTAATAGCATTCATAGCAGGTAGGTCTCTTTTGAATGAAATCTGCACCACTCTGTTTCAGACAACTCATGTTTTGCTGTTTGAAAACATTTAACAATACAGGTCATTTAGATGTTTGTTTCTAAAATGTATTGAAAGGGTATTTTTGTATGTGTTTATCACTTCCTTTAAATGAATCTGTACACCCATTAAACCCCTAAAAACTATATTTGTGTGTATGTGTGTTTTGTTATATTGATACATTTGTTGTTGATGGTTAACGCGTCATTAGGAAAGCCATGCTGGCAGCAACGGGGGACATTTTATCTAACCTACAGTTTACTCACAACAAGGATGGTGACAGAAATGACAACAGAGCAGCATCTTGTGCCAGGTTTGTTCTGTCAGTAACTGTTTTGAAGGTGAAAAATCTCAAAATGAGAAAGTAACTTTATTTTTTCTTATCCTCAAGCTCATTAATATTCAAGTATCTAGAGAAGTAACATGGGACAGTCATAACATAAGTTAGCTGTTGGTTTCACCTATTTTCATATGACCTAGGTCATCTCACTTTGTACCTCTCGTGTATTACGACTGCACTCAAGTCACAAAGTGAAAATGAATACTTGCTGATCTTTGGAAAAACCCAGAGACCCTCTTCTAAAGCTGTGACTAGCTGTCCTATCAGCTTGCTGGAAATGACGTACTGCTTTTTTGTTTGTTTTTCTTTTTTCTTTTTTTCTTTTAAATATACATTTTGGCAATTGATTTCTTTGTATGTGCAGATGGCTGAAAAGATTGATACCGCAATCATATCTAACAAACACAAAGCTGCAGCCTGCAGCTGGTTAGCTTAGCAAAGCTAGAGACATGGGGAAATAGCTGACATAGTTCTGTCTAAAGGTCACAAGAATCCACCTGCCTGCATCTCCAAAACACACCAATTCAAACGTCATACGTTATTTCTTTAACCCGTGTAGAAACCAAAGCGTAAAAGCCACATATTGCTGGTTTACAGGGGGGTTATGGGCAGAACTGTTTGTTGGCTGGGTGCAGTGGCTCTGCAGGTCGCCTGGTAAATGCTCACAGTAAAGAGTAAAAGGCTGTCGCTTTTAGGTTTTTGTCATCATCAAACATGATAATTAGTGACCTGTAGAGGTGTTTGAAGGCTACCTGTTTCCCATTTGCATTCTTTATGCTAAGCTAAGCTAACCAGCTGCTGGCTCCAGCAACATATTCTAAGAGATGGATATGAGAGTGGTCTTGATTTTCTGACTAAAATGTTGAACTGTTCCTTTACAGGTCTAGCCTGAAACATTTAGAAGGATCTATTGGAAATGGAATATAACATTCACAAGTGTTCACCTGAAAATAATTTTGTTTTTATGACTTTAAAATGTCCCTATATGTACAGAGAGAGCGGGTCCTCTTCCACGGACTCCGCCATGTCGTGCCACCATATTTCTACAGTAGCTCATAATGGAGTGTTGAAGCCAGTGTAGTGCATGCCAACACACTAGACCTTTAAACAACAGATATAGACTGTTTATTATTCATGAAATCAGATGTTTAGCTCTACTTTAATATAATCTTAATACATGGGAGACTAAGGTGGCTAACACAAAATGATCTGAGCCATCAGTGTTGGATGACATTAGGCACCCAGTTTAGCACAATGTCTGCTACTGCTAACAGCTGGTTACTGATCACTGGACTTTTGCTTTCATTCTTTCTCATTTGTGTTGTCATGTGCCTCTGCTCAGCACTGTGACTCCATATTTGACCCACAGTTCTTATCTTGGAGGCTACACTGTGTGAACTCCCCATGAAACACTCTGGACTCACAGGCAGGCTCTGTTGAGGGGAGTGACTCCAGCACTGCTCCTTCATGAGTCATGTGGCTTCTCATTGGTCAATTCAGATGGAGTGGGTGGTGACATAGGGGAATTCCCCCCACTTGTCTCTTCTAACAAATATTACTTTTCCTGTCCTCTGTCACTCATTCACATCGGGGTTCTCCAAGAGACAATAACCTGTAATACGGCTGAGGGAGAGAGAGTGTGTGTGTGTGTGCATCATGGATGGTGAGTAGTAACACCTTTATTTACTGTATAATAACAAAGGTAACATGTAGGATGTTAGGTTAAGTCAGAATGTCATAAATAGTCATAACCATGCCTGTTATGTTCAAAAACATGTACTCACTGAGGTTTCTATTAATATAAAATGTACAAGAACAACACAAACGCTTAGTTGTGAAGTTTGATTTAGAAGATTTATTTGAGTCTGAACAGCAGTGAAACTTCCCCTCGTTGCAATGATTGACAGTGTCTCTGGAGTCAGTGTCAGTAATTACAGGACAGCTTTAGCATGAGCTCACAAAAAACTACAAACCAATTTAAGTGAAATCCTGTTCAGTATAGTTTTGTATCTTATTTGCATATATATATATAATATCTATATATATATATATATATTATATATATTTATATATATATTATATATATATATTATATATATATATATATTTGCTTCATTTCTTCTTATATTTCACATTTTCCTCCTCAGTTCTTATGCCCTCCATGCTAGGGGATGATCCACACCTTAGTAAGTAGATTTTAATACCTCTTTCTTGTGTCAAAACTAGCTGCTCCACAAGTCAAAAGTGCCAAACAGTTAATGTATTGCAGTGTCACTTCCTCATTTTGTTTTATTGGTAAGCATTGCTTGTTTTTCAGACCTGTGTGTGTGTGTGTGTGTGTGTGTGTGTGTGGCTCTTGTAATCACCTTTTACAGTTCACAATATATATATCGTGCTACAAATGTCAATGTTTGAGCCCCATCATCTCTCAGTTCTGTGTTTGGGATGTGCTCTGCTAAAGTAGCTGCAAAATGAGGAATGCAGAACGAGACCGAGCCACTTTTTTTTTTTTGGCTAGCGTTAATTTCTTAATTATGTCAGAAATGTAACAGGACTTGTTACTTTTGTTGTTTCATGCAGGCATGCAAAGCATCTGTGTGTGAACGCTGGCACCTTTTGGTCGGCACGCTTATCGCTCGGCTGTCATGTCCAAAAAAAAAAAAAGAAGCATTTTGGTGTTGGTAAATCAATGGAAACACTGTACACCAAAAACAGACGCACTTCCCGGATCAGTTTTAGTTCCTCTCTCGCACACAGGCATCATGTGGGGCAGGTTTTGTTTCATGCAAAAGGGTCAAAGCCACCCGGACAAACTCATTTCACACTTTGTTTTGAGTGCAGAATGAAGGTTTGTCTTTTTAGTAAGAGGTAACTGCAGCTTAAAAGCCCACTATATGTCTAATCAAGCTAAATTTGACGCTCACAGATTTTACATATTACATTGTTCGGAAGGTATTTCAACTACTGTTTAAATGAAAAGCATAATGCCACTCTGAAAAACACATTTTCATGTAGTCTTAAATGCAAACTACTGAACCAGTGCTTATTGATTTATTGAAGCAGACAGTATCCATTTTAGATTTAGCAGCGAACAAGGAACAAAAACAGGAAGGCTGTAGACAATTGTACACAAAAACACAGGTCAGGTTCATGACACTGGCACTAAGGCTGTAAAACCAAAAGGAGAAATAAAGAAAATGTTTTCTGTAGTCGGTGTACAGTAGGTCAACTTGTATGAAGTTTGGATAGTTGACAGTGTCTCTGAAAAGGTTTAGTGTTTGGTAATAGTTTGCAGCCATCTTCAGGTGGCAGGTGGCAGTTTTACACAAACCTTTATGCATAACTCCAAAACACAAAGAGAAAAACAAAATATAAACTCTAAAACACAAGACAGAGGTCGTTATGATGCTCTTTCCTGACATTTTTTAGAACCAAACTAGTAATAGGCTTTAAACATCTGGATGTTTTTTGTACTCCCTGTGTTATTAAATGTCAGAATCATGGACCTTAGTCTGACTTATTGATCTTGACTATTCACTATTAGATCCTGTATTTCGTTAATCCAGGGGAAAAAGCCAAAATGACAAAAAATCTGCTTTGCTGCAATGTTTTTAGAAATGATTCATAGTTTGATCATCTGAATCTAATCATTTGAAACCACTTTGTCCTCTGATGAAAGCAGATTTGTGAACTCACTTTCCAAACACAAAAGCACTGGTGTGGAAATCCAAACAGCCAAATCTAAAAAAGCAGAGAATTCTGTCTCATCTGTGTACCTGTTCAACTCGTCTGCATCACCATTACCTCCCTAATTTCCCATCCCTTCATCTCTTCCTCTCCACATCCCTTGACTGACTGTTTCCAATCATCTGTGCTCTCCAGTGGCTGAACCGGAGATCCAGATCTTTGAGCAGCCCAAGCAGAGGGGAATGCGCTTCAGGTACAAGTGTGAAGGTCGCTCGGCAGGAAGCATCCCCGGGGAGAAGAGCTCTGACAACAACAGGACCTACCCCAGTCTGCAGGTCAGTCAGCAGGACTGTAATGTCCTCAATGTTTATTTGTACTTCAGAGCACCTATGGAGCATACCTGGCTGTAGTGGTATCACACAAAGCCCTTAAAACATATTGTTGCATGCAAATGTGGCAATATATGTACCTATAAAAGACTTAAAACAACCTCATGCCTCCACAGATCCTGAATTACTGCGGTAAAGGTAAAGTGCGTGTTTACCTGGTGACCAAGAACGAGCCTTACAGACCACATCCGCATGACCTGGTGGGGAAGGACTGCAAAGACGGATTCTATGAGGCAGAGTTTGGTCCAGATCGCAGAGTGATTGCGTGAGTTCTCCTCCCACAGGCACCTCCGTCCAACAGCAATCTGTAGTAATATTCACTGACTTTCACTGTCACTGCCTTCATCAGAGTAATTATCGCCCCAGTCTCAGTCTTAATCAGCAGCTTCTAAATAACTAAACACAGTCTCCCTGTTGCACACACACACACGCACGCCACGACATAATCTATTTGCTCTCTATTAATAATATTTCGTGTTTCACTTGACGGTTTCGGAAAGCATCAAATGTAAATTGGACACCTCTCAGATACAAGAAGGAACTCATACAGCAAATTACACACACATACACAAAGCATATTTGTCAAACCATGTCTGTGATGAGGATGGCAATATGGGAATTCCCCAAGTGACATCACCCATATTTGCTGTGTGTTTGAGAGAGAAAACAGAGGTTGTGTGTGTGTGTGTGTATGAGAGAGAGAGTGTGAATGAGTCAGTATCTTTTGGTTTAATTTGCAAATACCTCATGGACATCTATAGTAAATTTAGATTCATTTAGACTTTCTCCGACAGATGCGGCTCGAACACTATCAGAAAATCGTTAGTTTGTGGAGATCTGTTTTACAAGAAAAACCAGATGGGTTACAATAATCGCACGATTGCTTCACGCTCAACCTTATACACACCAACATCCTTTTTTGAGATCATCATACGTCACTCAGGTGTGGCCCTGTGTGTTATTATGCTCATCTTGTTGTGGCAATGTCAGCGTGTCACAGCCCTGTTGTGTTATTTATTCGCACAGTTTCCAGAATCTGGGTATCCAGTGTGTGAGAAGGAGGGAGGTGAAAGATGCCATCATGCAGAGGATTACCAGAGGCATCAACCCCTTCAATGGTGAGTCTGCTCCTAATTTCCATATTCTGTCTGTTTCTGTGTCGATGCAGAGAACACATCACACTGACTCACAGATTGGTTTCTTCACACATGTATAGCTGTACTGATACTGGATTTTTTAGGGCCAGTACTGATATTGGTATTAGAGAATAAATAAATAAATGTTATACAGAGACCTAAAGTTTGGGGCATCTTTGGAGATATATTGCAGCTAAAAGTCAGTTATTGTCAATAAATGAAAAAACTAAAACCAACAAATAATTACAACAATTTGAAAAGTATTGGAAGGTGGACTAACACATTGTTGGTTTTGGCCTTTTTTGGGGGGATATTTTGACAGCGCTATCAGCCCCATTGGTGCGTTGAGCCAAATGCTCAGAATTGAACACAATCCATTAAATAGCATCTGACATAAGCAGTGCACTAACCTACCAACAGAGCGGCACCGCCATCCCCAGAGTCACGCTCCTGCTGTGGCAAAAAAAACAACAACTATAGAACAACAAGCTTTATCCTTTAAGTAAATTTACTTTTAAAGTAAGACTGTGTAACATTTAAATGAAGAATCAACACAGCCTTACTCATGCAAATAAAAAGTTCAATTCAAAACAAATAAAATAGTTTAGCTTCTAGCCTAGTTTGGAGGGTAGGGGTTGTTTTTACAGTCTCACTTGGTCTGGTATGACTATTCTTTTACTTATTAAGCTAAATATGTGATATATATTTGACTATGGGTCAAACATTTATAATAATGGAGCCTGTAAAACATTAAAAAGTTCTTTTTGCATGTCTGCCTTTACTGTATATGCTGATACCAACATATCTTTGATACTATCTACTGATAATATCAGTTGTCTAATATATAGTTCACACTCTAAGTAGCTGTGGACAAAGTAAAGAGTGTCATTGTATTGGGTTGAAAGACTTCACATACTTGAATTCTGTTACTGTTGCTTCAGTTGTTGGTGTTTACTGTCACTGGATCTGCTTCTGTTGCTTTTCCTGCAGTTGTTACTGTTAAACAGGTTCAAAAGCAATTCAAAAGAATTGTTTTCAAATGCTCGTTGACCCAGTTCTCAGGCCGTTTGAAAAGATTTTCCTAGCATCAAGTCAAAAGGCCGCTCTCTTGCCACCGCGCAGTCTACAGTAATGCCATTTCCTCAGTGTGCTTTTATTCTGCGGTCCTCCAGAGCAGACAGACAGCGGTTCTCGTGTACAAACAGGCGTTGAGCTACTTCCCCATTCTTGGTCACAGTTGCTCAATTCAGCACAGTGCAGGATGCCACGTGAGAGCTGGGAATGCAGGATTCATTAAAAGGGGGAGGGTGGGCCGAGGGGGTTCCCCGGCTCTCAGAGATGATGATAAGCGCAGGGTATGGTGCTTTACAGGACTGTAAAACCATGGAGGGAATGCAGGGTTTATGATCAGGTTTGATTTCGACATATATGCTTTCAAGTTTTTATGTTTGGTGTCTCTCAGTGTTTGTTACAGACAAACACTAGGACACATTTTTTGGTGACTGAAACTTCTTGAAATAAGTCCATTAGCTAAATTCCCATCCTCATGGTTATCTGCTTATTTCACTTTTTTGTAATTTGCTCCAATGCTTTGATTTATGTTTGCAAAAGTGTCATTCATAAACCCTGCAAAGTCAAAGCACTGCATATAGTCTCAGTCATACAGATGGCTGCTTACTAGTATTAAAGTCAGAAACTAATGTAGGTCTTCGAAGAAGACCTCAAACACTTGTAGTCTCATGGATGTGGATTATGAAAAACGTATACTTTCATATCAACTTTTCCCTGCATGTCATTCTTGTCAATGGAACAGTTTTAGTGGTTTCATTGATTATCATGAGTTCAGATGGACTGATAGATGAACAGAAAGTGTGAGTGGAGTATAGGGGATGTCCTGGGCATTGACCTCAAATGAGATGAAGAACCATTCATGGGAAGTGGAAGTTCAGTTTGCTTCATTTTTATGTAGCTACAACAAAATCATTAAGAGTGTGGATGAAGCTGATGAAAGATGGATGCGGACCCTTTTTATTAGACCTGTTTGCAGCTTCTAGATGTTGGCTTACGGGCAGGAATTATAGTTTTGTAACTGTAAATAAAACAGTCATATGAAGCTTCATATCTGTCATATCTTGTATCATGAATAGATATAGGAGCTGACTGTCAGATCGCAGGTAGCCATGGTAACATCATAGACATAGTTAAAGAGTGTTTGCAGACTGTGCGATGGGCAGCTTGATGTCTTTGTCACATGGCTCAAACCTTCCCCTCTCTTCAGCTCACTTCTGCTGTGAAACTCAGCTGCTTCCTGTGTTAGGGGGAGATATGCGTTTCCCTCTACTCCTCCTACACCCCCAACCCAAAACCCCCTGACACCACCTCACTTGAGGCATGTGAAATGTTGTTTGGGTAGCATCGGCGTCCTAATGAGATCACAGACTCAGTGAGGTCACTGGCTATTAGTAGGGTTTACCTCACTTGTACTAGTGATGACACATAACCGAATACATGTGTGTGTGTGACGTAGTAGCATGTTTCTGTATTACTTTTCTGTCTCACAGTGTGGTGGTGATGTGGTGGTACACCTGGTAGATGTTTGCTCTGTTCATATGGGTGCTTTCTTGACCATAAAAATTCTCAGTCTTGGTGTAACCTCACTGCTGATACAGTTTGTGCACATGTTGTTGTTAGAGAATGTTTTCTATGATTACAGTTGATTCGTTTTTAAAAGGTCAAAGGATGATGCTCAGAAATTGTTTCTGCATCGCTTTTCAAGCTCTAAATTCTTACTTGCGGAGACCATAGTTTTGCCTCTCTATCATTAATATAAAACGATAGTACTAGTAAAAAGTACTAGTAAAACTTGCATAGACACACCTATCACTTTATACCACCAGGGACTGTGGCTCAAAGCACTCACAGGTTTACAAAGGATTACATGCACCCACTTCATCAACATCATTTCATCAAGTCCAAAATTTCTAATCAACTACTGCTGCAACTGAGTAGATTATCATAACAACAAGAAAACCTAACACTGCTTAAAAATGTTGCATAAACTATATTTGACTCAGATCATCATTGGCAGATTAATTCTTTCCCCTCTGTACAATCAGCGTAGATAAATTAGATCATGGGGGAGACTCGTGTAGAGTAATGCTGACAGGTTTTCCAAGCTCCATGAACCCGAATGCTTTCTCTCACAGAGGAGATATCTACGCTTGTCCCACAATGGTGATATACTGAAGAGGATTGACATGCTGCAAGTGCTACTTCCATTTGCCATTGTGAAAACATGTAGGTTACATTTGTATCCGAAACATCCTACCTACCATCTTATAAGTTGTGTGCCCTAAAGCAATTTCCATCTGTTCTGTAAAGCAATACCAGATTTCAGAGAAAAACCGATCTACATGTGTTGGACTTTAACATGTTAAAATGCTACGCACAGTAGTTTAATAGCACAGTGAAGGTGTGTTTTATATATGATGTAACTGTCATATATGATTCTGTAGTCATTGCCTCAGCCTCAGTGAGATGCACAAACTGAAAGATACGTGCCACGAAACCCAGATGAAATTATGAGTCACACAGTGGAGACGCTGTTTGTGGTGAGGCTTGCCACCTGCCACCCCTTCTTTCTCAGTCTTTCTCACACTAACCACTCGCCCCGCACGCCACACGCCCACCCCACACGCCCCCACCCAGCACTGTCCCCATCGCCCACTGCAGACAATGACCTCGTCCCTGTGCAGGTGCAGTTCTGCACCGCCAGGATGCTCGCTGCCTCTGTGCCCAGTTTTTCTTTCCACAAAACACCCTAACCCACCACTAAGTTTACCTCCAACCCATTTTCCTTCACCTGTCTACCATCTGCCCCCTTCAGTAACATAGTCCACACACACTCACGCATACAGACTACAACCATACTATGTTCCATCAATATCTACTACTCCTTCAGTTTCTCCACTGTGTGTGTGTCTGTCTGGGCCACCTACAACAGACAAACCTGATGACCGAACAGAAATTTAAAGTAGAGCTGAGCTGCAGGACTAACAATCGTTTAATATTTAGTGTTTCAGTTCTTCTTTTTGTCACCGCTCAAGACCGTTTGGAAATGTTGACGAAACTGATTTAAAACCTTTTAAGTACTCCTATTTGTTGCTTTAAAATTCTATAAAATGATTTCGCTGTACTCCAGACAACAGTGCCATATTAATTATGTCAAATTCTATACTCATAAGAACTAAATGCTCACCCTTTAATCTTTTTTTCATCTTTAAGTTGAAATAAATAATACAAACCGAAAACAAATCATCATAAAGGTGTTGTAAACGTCTTCTGTGGTCATCTTTATGATAAAAACACATGTAATTAAACATGAAGTATATATGCAGAATATTATTCTTATCTGAGCACAACTGCTGATCTTTTTTTAAACATAAAGGGAAGTGAAAGTTGTAAACACTGCACACTCTGTGATGTCTTTATCAGGATGTGTTCATTTATATACTCCTACAAATTCCTTTACATACTTCTCAAATCTTTATGGCTGTCTTAAAAAGATAGTTCTGTATTTGCTTATTCACTTTCTTGGCTTAGACAACAAATGTATCAAATGTGAAGCTACAAGCAGGAGACAGTTAGCTTAGCTTAGCATGAATAGTGGAAGGCACGACTTTGAACAAATATAACAAATCGTGTCTTGTAGTTTTGTATAGATTAAACAAATGAGAAGCCGTTTATTTGTCGGTTTACTTCGAAGTTTGGAAGGAGCAAGGCAAGCTTTTTCCAGCTTTTATGCTAAGCTAAGCTATGCACCACCTGGATGTAGCTTCACATTTAATGGACAAGGGAGGTATTGATGGTATCCAGACAAAACTGCAGTTAATATAAAGCAGCTCAGACAGTCTGAATGCTATATGCCATCTAAAATAGAACATTGTCATGAACGTAAGAGCCAGGCTGACATGTTTTGGCTGAATCTGATATCTAATATGAGAGTTTCTGAACAGACAGCCTTCGTCTGGTGTTGTATCATTTCTCACAAAAATGCTTAAGCAGAGGCTCGAACGCTTGGAGAGACATGTTGGCAGCTGTTTTAGCTCTTTTTCTCTGCTTGTTAATTGCACCTCTGTGGAATCCAGTCAGACTCAGGTTACAAATGTGATGACTTCTGACTAAGCAAAATCCAAACAGCACTGATGACCTATGACTTCACTTGGACCTGTGCCTTTAGAAGAGTAATGTCTTGTGCCAGCAGTGCATGCAGAGACAGAGCAGGGCAAATATCTAGGTAGCTGTTTGCACCGAGCATGTCCAGTGACACACTGAGTAAGGATGAGGAGTTTCCCTCCATCTCATGTGTAGCTGCACTGTAGTTTTTTTTTTTCTTGTATACTGTGTGTCAGTATTATTACAGTGTAAAATGTTTGGAAGTGTAATAACATTTTTGCTAATATACTGCTGAAGTTTAGTCAAAAAACAAAGAGACACTGATGCACTAAGACTTTCACACACGTCAGGATGGTGGTCACTCGTGCAGGGAGCCTCATCTCTTGCTTCTGTGTTGAGCAGACACTGTCACACACACACACACAGGCGCACACTCTTTTTTTTTTTTTCCACCTTCAGGGTGACGTCGCCAAGCGTCACCGTGGCGACACATTGTAGGCGGGGATGGCCTCGACATGAGCGCAAAAGATAGAAATTGAGAGATGGAGGAAGAGAAAGTAGGCAGATGTGAAAGCCTGATGTGTGTGTGTGTGTGTGTGTGTGTGTCGTTGTGTGGGCGTCTCTCAGTAAAAGCTCTCCCTGCAAGGTGTGTGTTTGTGTGTTGCCTCTGAGTGTGGTATGTGTGACGCTTGCATGTGTGTGTGTGTGTGTGTGTGTGTGTGTGTGTGTGTGCAGATAAGAGTGTAGGCTGAGGGCGCCTGAAAAAGCTTATCTGTGACGTGTTTATGTTGATCCAAAGTTGAGGTTTTGGGGACAGCCTACAGATCTGACGAACATGAGAATATATAGACTAGCATTATAGATGATTACATTATCTATCTATCTATCTATCTATCTATCTATCTATCTATCTATGTCTTTGTTTTGATGGTTTCATCACATGCTTATGACTAATTGTTCATAACAATTTTCTTTTGTACAAGTAGTTTCAGTGAGAATTCCTTTAACCTAAATCTGTGGATTATTCAATGAAACTAGGACGCTGTTTCTGGAAAAACAAGTTCCTGAAGTTGGTGAATGTTTGTTCTGAAGTGTCTTTCTCACAACATAGCAAATAATAGTATTTCTATTTGCATGCTTTTCTTTTTGAAGTACTTTTTGCTGTTTCTGCTTTCATTTCTCTTAATAAGTATCATTTTCAATCATCTTTATTGAAAATTGCTGATTAAGTTTCATTTTCAATGCAGGACTTCAACTCATTGTCAAATGTTTTAATAGTGTAGTTCACGGTGTCGCTACTTTTATTCAAGTCAATGATCTGAATACTTAAAGTCAAAAACCTAAACTACTACCCCGTGTGCAACCTTTGTGACGTAAGTGGTCCTTTGCTTTTATTGCTGGTTGCTTGTCCTGTCAGTACTAATACCTTCAGTGAGTGTCAGTATTTGCTCTGTGATGCTGACATCTGTGTTTGCATGTATGACCTCAGTGCCACGCGAGCAGCTGCTGCAGACAGAGGAGTATGACTTGAACGTGGTTCGCCTGTGCATCCAGGTTTTCCTGCAGGACGAGAATGGCCACTACACCCGACCGCTCAAACCGGTCATCACCAACCCCATCTACGACAACAGTGAGTGTCTGCGCTCCATCTGCTTCAAACTGTGCTCACGTTGACGTCATGTTGGGCAATTACAAGTCATGAGAACATTATCAAAGAGCCAGCTCATTGTACTTACGGGACAACAGGCAACTTGATGTTAAGTGTGTCCACCTTAGGGTTCAAGTAAAAGCGTTTTTCAAGAGCTGATGATAATACGATTGTAATTAAAGCCACATATTTTGTGCTGCCTTTCCAAGAATAGTTTTAATAATACAGTAAAAAAACAGACAAAAGCTAAAATTATTATATAATGTAAAAATACAGTTCATACAGTATGTACCTGAAGCTCTGCATGTAAGTGCTTGTTGCGAGACTTGTGTGTGTGTGTCCAGTGCATGTTCTTTCACTGCTGTATTGAGTGTTGCACTGAACTAGTTCAGTGTTCCTCACACAAATTGAGAAAGAGGAAGTTCTTTAAACACACTAACCCTCAAACAACACCGTTACCATGGAGCACTTCCTCTTCTGAGAGCAGGCATGTGACATGTGACTCAACCTAGTGAAGCTTCAACTGTAAACTGAGGCAAATATTGAATAGGTAACACTGAGCGACTAAAGCTGTAGTACAGCAATACATCAACTAGATCAAGTAAAATAAACATTGTCTTGTTTGTTGCATGCAGCCTGACTTGTTAGATCTGTTGCATCCATTGGGTTGCATGCTTACTACTTGTTTCCACATCATCAGGGGCCCCAAACACAGCCGAGCTGAGGATCTGTCGGGTCAACAGGAACAGTGGCAGTGTTAAGGGAGGGGACGAGATCTTCTTACTGTGTGACAAAGTACAGAAAGGTACATATGACCAGTGTAGGTCTTTGCAATGAACTGATCAACATTTATTGTTGTACACATTTTACAGTATATGTTTTTCATCTACCCTTCATCTATTTTCTGTCTATTCATCCTCATTCAATCCACTCATCCATTTGCTTTTCATAGCCATAGTGTTAATCTCTTTGCATGTTTATTCACTTTTCCATTCCTGTCATCCCATCATCTTCCTTTCCACCAGATGACATTGAGGTGCGATTCTTCTCCTCTGATGGCTGGGAGGCCAAAGGTTCCTTCTCCCAGGCCGATGTTCATCGCCAAGTAGCCATCGTCTTCAAGACTCCGCCCTACTATAACACCTCCATAATTGAGTCGGTCACCGTGCACATGCAGTTGCGCCGACCTTCTGATCAGGAAGTCAGTGAACCGATGGATTTCAGATATCTGCCTGATGACAAAGGTGAGCACTGATCACCATCTTTGTGTTATTGGTGAACAATTTCCATTTTTCCATGTCCAGGGACTGTTGCCCAGTTCTCAGTTAGATTCAGGTGATATATGTGGACACTTTGTGCTTGCCATAGATCCTTACGGCTACAATGAGAAGAAACGCAAAAGAGAGAACTTGATGAGGATCTCAGGATTGTCAGGTAAGACATATGGTACTGTATATAGTACAGCCCATCTGATGTGATTCCATGCATGTATGTATGAGCAAGTCCTTTGTATGTCGGTGTACATGTATGTATTTCAACAAAGGTTTCTTGCCTTTCTTTAGGTGGTCCTTTTGCTTGTCTTGGTGTGAACAGACCAAAGGCAGTGAGTCACATGCGGAAAGGTAATTGATTAACATGATATCCCTCAAATAACAACGATTACAGCATTTACATTTTCATGAGGATTATACTGCTATCACACTGAAAGTCACTATATGTTTTCCAGACCTCGGCAATATGTACCTGAGGCAACAGCACACAACTGCAATGCAGCAACAACCTAATGTATTCCAAAACCAGCCCTACCAACCAAGCCCTCAGAACTTAATGATGACATCACAAGCTCCTAATGTATCAGTCAGCCATTCATGGGCGAATCCCAACCCAGCACTCTCAATGGAAACAGTCACCATAAACCCATCTGGTGCTATGAGCAATCTGCCACATCCTAATAGCAGCAGGCAACAGCAGCAAAACCGTACATCTGGTTACTCCCACAGAGTGGAGCACAACAACTTTGAGAATAACATCCTCCCGCAGCTCACCATTGGGGACTTGCAGTGCTTAGATACAGTCCCCCAGGCCTCAGGAATGAGCCAGTCAGAGTCCCAGCCACTTTTCCACCTGCAGCTACAAAGGGAAAAGCTCACCTCCGAGAACCGTGCCCAGAACCATCCAGGCAACCAGAACCAGGGTCACCAGACCGCGTGGCCTAATTACAATCCCCTCAATCCAATTCAGAACACATTTAACGGCTCAGTACCTGAAGGTGGAGGTGGATCACAGGGGCTGGGCTCTTTCCCCTTCCTAGAGGGAATGGAAGGGGATGATTTTCTGAAGGGCCTGGGCATAGGGTCTCAAACTGTCTTCCAGCTGAAGCAGGAGCCACAGAGCACAGTGGGACAAGAGACTCATGCTTCTCTCATGCAATCCCCAAGGGAAAGCCAAGGAAATACTTACACCAACTTGCTTCCTCGTCCTATGAGCAATGGCACCAACATGGATCTAATGAGGCCAGATGGTAGTGGCAACAACCAGCCTCTCAAAAATGTGCAAAATCCTTATTCAAACAACGGCATGCCCTCTGATGGCCACTACCAAAATTTGGCTGACTGGTTCAAAGCAACTCAGCAAAGTGACTAAAAGGAGTAACTTTTTCTGGTAACAAGTAATGAACAGAAGCAGTTCCAAAGAATGCACTGGTCTTGTTTAGCTTTGCAAAGCCAGAACATTTGCTTCACCTGTTCTTGCCCTGTGAGGCTCACTGGGCATTTGCTTGGGTTCTTATCAGTGGGCATAAGAACAAATTCACTGGTAGCCAATAGGATCCATAACCAGACAAAAGGCATTGTTTCTAGATGGTACACTTGATTAGGGACTAGTTCATTTTCTTAGCAAAGACATCACCAAGAATGCTTTCTATACCTAATTGACCATGGTGTTTGGTAAACTGTCAATGGTCACTGCTTTCCAGTATTAATCCGGAAAGACACCTTTCTCCAGAAAATGATCAAATTCGATTCACAGTTTCAAAGCCTTACCACATTTATATCAAGTATGTGTTGTTCACATGTTGTTCACCGTTAACCTGAGGTGCAAGTTACACTGTCATTCTAATTACGCCCCCAAATTGACTGATTTGTTTGGCTTCTGGCTGCTGGTGTAACAGACGTTAGTGATTTAGTGATCAATAAAACTGAGCTAACATGAAACCTGGCTACTGCAAGGCTAAGACCCGAATTCTGATGAGCCATGCCTTAGTTTGTAATGATAACCTCATCAAACAACATGTTGATAGTTTCCAAGCCAAAGTTAGATTTACGAAAAGTGAATGTACTTTTTTCTTTATTTTTCTTTCTCAGGTGAAGTTGGATTCACTGTCAACATACTGTATAGTAATCAACGTTTTGCTGGGGTGTGTAAGCTTGAAAAAAATGGGGATAAATGGATGATTTTTGGATTTTGAAAACACAGCTTAAAAATGGCTTATCATGTATACTTTTATTGCTTTGTAAACGACTCTTAGACATACTGTTTTATTGATTTTCTTAGCAGAGTATTTGCTGATAAGTGCACTCTGTACATACATGTTAGCCATAGTTGAGAGTGAAAGCAATAACCATGCTGAAACGCTCAAGAACTGGCAAGGTACCGAAATTTCCATTGAGGAAGTTGGGGGAAGCACTTTGAGTGTTGTCCTTCCTTTGTAATGACTATGTCATACCAGTGATCACATGTGTTCTTCAGAGTTCTCAGAGCATTTCTACCAGATGTTTTAGAAATACAGATGTTCATTTTGTGTTTTATTGTTGATTCATTCATTCAGCTGATGCTCACAGCTTCACAGAGCAGTTTGCTTATGGATTTGTGGCTGATAATGAACAAACACTGGCTTTTCAGCAGCGGGCAGTGATCTGACAGCAGCCTGCAGGGCTGCTCTGTCCCATTTAGCCTAGTTCATTTTAGCATGTTGTTTTTTACTTGTATGCCTCCCTAAAGCTTTTTGGTTTTAAATGAAATTAAATATTTTGATGACTACTTACTATTTTTTGATTTGTCTATGGGATCAGTTCTTAATAAAGAGTCTGTCCACACCTTTTGTTATTTAATTACCACCTTTATGTTATATCTCTTACACATTATACATAATCTACATGCAAGCATATAATAGTTATGTAAATGTTAACCATGGCCAGGTGCCCTGATAACACCTCTGAGTGCATTATCACACCTATAACATGGAACAGATGAACATTTGGGGAATACGCCTATTTTCTTTTTGACAAAGAGTAAGAAGATCAATACTATACCTTAGACATTAGAGTAGTGCTGACAGTATCAATCTTCTTGTGAAACTCGCAGCAAAAATACAAATAAGTATATTACCCAAAATGCCAGACTACTCCTTTAACAAAAATCCAATTCATTTAATACTTGTCCATGTAGTAAATTAAACTATAGATATAATATACATATCAGGATTTCCAAAATAGTAGGAATTTGTTCCGGCAAAACAATATATCATGTTGGACTCTGTGATTTAAAAATGATATATCATAACACAATAATGCACTCATAATTATAATATTACACATTTTGCCTTCATTTCCATCCTCAACCAAGTTTCATATGTTGGAGTTAATAGGAGTAAAGAGTGGTTAAACTGACACCTGCCAGCCAATCAGAAACACACAAGTATTTTTCATGATCATGATATAAATACTGTCTTCTTACAGAAGATACTCCCCTGAACATTTTGTCCTAACCGCAACATTTACGAAACATAAGAAAATAACCAGATTTAACAAACAACAAAACAATATATGCTCAACAACTACATCGTAAAAACATAAAAGGAATAGCTTAGCTATTTGCTTATTTGCTTGCCGTCTGAGAGTTCTTTTTTAATTGTAAAGTAAACATGCTTTAAGTCCACAGCCGGCAGTCATGTAGCTAAGCTTAGTGTACAGACTGAAAAAGAAGGAAAACGGCTGAGCTCACTTCTCCCAGCCAAGAAGAGTGGTATCAATCTTCTTATCTTATTTATGATGGCTTGAACATACAGCAGACACAATTTCTGTTCGATGCTCAGTACAAAATATGGTTGAATTTAGAAGTCACCAGTTGCAGAATAAAGGAAATGCAGTGACTATGTTCATAGTCCTCTGTTGAGCAATGTCAGTTGAGTAAGTGGACACTTTTTGTCTTAAAATGTTGCTAGTCAAGTAAAAAAAAATGCACAAACCAACAAATATGAATCATATGTTGTGAATTTTACCAGATTAATGTATGATTTCCTTTCTATTAAGATTTTATTAACAGTGTTGTGATGTGGGGTAATGTAATGTAATGGACTAATATTGGCCTAACAATTCTCTACAAATGCCGCTTTTTTAGTTCCTCTGATTAAATGTGCGCTTGAAATCTGTCGACTCACTTTGCGAGCAAAAAGAGATAAAAATCTACCTCATTCCTTTGATATGAACACTGGCCATAACAATGAAGTTCTGGTTTGTACGTAATTCTACATAAAATGACGCGCGACTCTGACAAATCTGAAACTCATCGTTACCTCAAGGTCGGGAGTCAGCTGCTGTGGATGTTCAATGTGTTGCTAAGTGGCAGTTCAACAAGGCAGGTGTTTGCTAACACGGTGGCAAAATCCCATATCCACAAATTGAAGAACATATTTATTTATTTTCTATGTGTTGCCTAGCTTAGCATGTTAGCATGCTAAGATTTGCATGAAGCACGAAGTACAGTTGTGGCTGATGAGGAAATTGTATATTGGCTTAAACAAAATTCACATTCAGGTGCCAGTTTTCTGTTTTCCCTCCGTGGCCCTTGTCAAGAGATTAAACCAGAGATCACAGCGTTTGGAATATTTTCTTTAGCTTAACTCACATAGACAATACTGTAAAAGTGAGATTGATCCAGTACATATTTTTGTAATGGCAGTCACGATAACTTGTTGTGCAGTTTCACATTGACATCACTGTCGCTCACATTTCTTCACAATTAAGTGATGAATGTTGAAGGAAATCAACATTTTGATTCTAATCTTGTTTCTTGAAACAAGTGCATTTGAGATTGCCAAGCAGTCTGTCCTGAAGCGTCATTACCAAGGAATCCAGGATGTGCTACATTGGAGATGTTCGTTTTCTCTTGTATTAGGAGACTGAGGTGAAATGCTGTATGTAGCTTCCTTCCTGTCTCGTTGTAAGGAACCACAGTGAACCCTGATTTAAGCTCAGTGCACAGGATACTGCGAACAGCACGCTTACTTTTTTTGGTTCAGTGGTCACAACTCATTTGCAGTTTCAATTCACTTCAATTTAATCAACAGCATTTGTCACTCTGATTCAGATCCAGATGGTGGTCATAAAAATGTCATAAACACAATAATCTGGAGAGGTTTACACCCCACAATGAGCTAAAAATCCTGCGTTTGAGATACTATGATCTTATTATGAGAATGGAGCAACCTTAAAATTCATTTGAAGCTGTGCTTTTGACCTCCTTGCAAACATAAGTCATGTTCATTCTCCTCTTAGCTCTGTTATGGTCTGCTGAGTATTAGCTGCTAAGCTGCTCCACTGTGTTCACCAGTGAGTCACTAACTTTGTCTCTCTGACGTTTAAAAGTGGGCAGGTAGTGCACCGTGGGTTTGCTGTGGTTGGAAACAGGATCGATGAGAGTGGTAAGACTGAATTTACAGGCTGTTTAATCAAAACACTATGCTGAAAGAGGCTAAAACACCCTAGAGTTGAACTGCAGAGTCAGGTGATTTAAAATGATGAGTAACCCTAACCCTTTTACGTGATACAAATTCACATCATGTATCGTTCATGTGAAAATATTGCAGCTTTAATATTTAGTTTTTGTCCTCTTTAGGCTTTACACAGTGATCGAACTTGGACCCGTTGATGAAATGATGGTGATGCACATAATGTGTTCCTGTAACTTTGGTTACTACACTGAACTTTTGACAGAACTTTAATATTTTGACATCTGAGCTGAGCTGACATCATTTCCATTTTGACATTGACCAAAGGTCATGTTAGACTTTACTGCAAGAGTTACTAAGTCCAGGAAAGCTACCCATGATCTGACATTTACTGTGCATAGACTTTTCTTTGTCTGAGAACACCAGTTCAAGGGGTCAAGGACAAACTATTGTGCTTTATGGTTACTACACCTCACATGAGCAATGATGAAGTAAAATTTTGACATCAAGACATTACACCTCTGCAAGGAGCTGCAGTAGTATTGGCATGTGACAGTTACACAGTTACAACACAAACATTGCATGAGTGTGTGGGTGCACATGTATGTGCTGTATGTTACATGTGTGTTTGCAAACATGCCTGTCTCTCTGTGTGTGCATAGTGAAAGTTTGTCCTAGATACTTGGCACAGTGTGCCTCTTTCAGTATTTCCTAACCATGTCCTGGAAAAGGCAAGCTAGACCTGTTTAGCCACCTATTTCCAGTAATGCCCCTCCTCTGCTGCTGCTCTGTCTCCTCCCCTTCCCTCCGCTCCCCTCCTCCCCCTTGCTCCCCTTCCTTTGAAGCTTGCAAACCCTCTCTCACTGCAAATGGTTGCTGACAACATTGGCATCCGGTCACACTTCACCTGAATGAACGCGCCATTATCTCATCGAGTTAGACTGGTGTTACTACAGGGCAGGCTTATCATTGACGTATGCAAACAACAGCATGCATGCAATACTCATAACAGAAAGTAAATCAAACTATCTAGGGTATGAATGTAAACATGATTTTTTTTTTTTGTCTCAAGGTAATTTCTTGTTCAAATAAAGGATTATGCACCCTGACACCTTTGTTTGTTTTGACCTCCGGGCTTTGGTGGTGTTAATAAGACATACACAATATTATCTGCACTAGGAAATATACAATATATATATATTTTTAAATCTGTTAAGAACAAAATAAGTAATCTGTCTTCTTCTCAATCGTCTCATGGAATGATGCCCAAACAATGTCATAACCACATATAGTCATCTTTTCCACCTATAAGATCACTGAGCCAAGAGCTCTCTGTGAAATATGGAGAACAGTTATTACTCCATTCTCTGCGAGCAATTTCCCTGATCCTACAATTTGCAAACTTCCTGCAGCACATTTTAATTATAGGTATTGTATCTTATGTGTTGCTAGAAAGGCTCGTCATGCAAGATCTAACTCATGTCACAGAGCAGGGAAAATCCCACAACGCTTTTACTGCGTAATGTTTGACCAGAACAGTGTATACCTGTGTGCATACCCAGCGTGTTCAGTATGTTTAGGTCATGGCTCCATTGTTTTTAGATCTCATTCCAAAGGTGAGCCAGTCAGGTGTGTTTGTTTATGTATGCATGGTGGTGCATACAAATACAAAGCTAAAACACAGTAACATATAGCATACAAAATGTAGTCTAAACTGAGTTTTTGAATTAAAAAAAGAAAAAAGATATACATTATATATATATATACATTATAATTCCATAGGTATGTATAATTTTCCATAAAAACAACAAGAGGTTAGCATAATCTGCATTTATAGCCTTAGCTAACCTAACATGTTTCCTATCATTTAAAAATCAATTTTGATGCGCCAACATTGTAGTAATTAAGTCATATATATAGATTCATCCCAATATAATCATCCTAAAAAGGTATACAGTTATGGTGTTACAGATTATATAACTGTTATTTACTTTAGCCAAATTTTAGAGCCCTTTTTTCAACTTTTCAGTGTTTTACAACTTGTATAACAGAACTGCTAAACTTGGTAATATTCCCTCTAAGTCCAATACGACAGACACTATAGTGTTGTGTAATTGTGACAATGCAGTACAAAGTCATGTCACAAACTCCAGCTGAGCTCTGTACGTTCCACCAATATTTTCTCTCCACAGTTCCACTTTTGTATGAGCTTCCGTCTTCCTGTCTGCCATGTTTACTCTGTGCAATACACACATAGTGTGTATGCGGCACGAGCAGAACACACACAAACACAGAAAGCAAAAGGGGGAACTAGTGTTTGTGAAAAGTACACACATCACTTTCTGGCCAATCCAGCGTGCTGCCCAGCAAAAACACATACAACCAGTGAGGAAAGCTGGAATTTCAGAGCGAGTGGAGGAATGCTGAAGTCATAGGTCTGGTTGGATCGGTAGGCTAAGTTCAGAAACAAAAACAGTTCATGGTGTTTATCTTTTATGGTTGTCACCTACCATGGATGTATAATGCAGGAATATACAGGGTAAATTTTGGGGCCACCCCATAAATTTTTCACTCTAAGTGTAATGTGTTGTAATAAGCAACATTTTCCTCTGAAAGATGTTAGACTATACATGTTAGACTATATAATACTAGTGCAATGGTATCAAACTGAACTGCAGATAGACTGTGTTTCTTTTGCCGTACCTTCATTTTTCTGATTTCTTACCCATATTGGAATATTCAGGAAATTCTTCAATTCCCATGCCGTATTTTATCTTCTCTGAATGTATTGTGTCTTGAATGTCATAAACCATATGTATAACCAAATGTCCACAAACTTTTTTGAACTCTGAGTCTGTTTTTTATTGATTGACTCAGGCTCCTTCAATTCAATTAAAGGAATAGTTCAACATTTTGGGAAATGTGATTAGATAGAGGAGTGCATCGACATGACACTTTTTGTGTAAATTAGTGAGTTTTTTGGCGCTGCTACACATAATTTTTAACTTTTTGGAAGAGCCAGGCTAACAGTTTCCTCCTGTTGTCGGGTCTTTATTCTAAGGTAAGTTAAGCTAAGCTAACTGTCTCCTGGCTGTAGCTTCTTATTACAGGGAAAAATGTAAGAGTGGTATCAGTCTTCTCATCTAACTCGCCAAAAAAACAAAATCTATCAGCTGTCAGCAGTTCAACTAAGGACTAATGTTCTCCCCAGTCATCAGGTTCAAATATTTTGGAAAGCCTGACACCAGAAGAGTGTGACATATCTACATCCAACAGTGGGCGTCACGTTTGGGTGTCCTCATATGTTTGACCTCGTAATAAGTTTCCAAATATTTAGAAATGAGCTTGAATGTAACAATCCTTTAGTGCCTAGTGACCTTCTTATATCATCACAATGCAAAAGGTCACAGGTGCTCAGAGCAAACCCCAAATACCAGGACCATCATCAGCTCACGTATCTACCCACGCAGAGCGACATCACAGGCCGGCACTTTGGATTGCCACCTTTCGACTGGGATCAGCAACCTTAGTCTCACACACCTACATGTCCTTCTGGCACCACACAGACATCTTCAGTCGTCCTCCCCCTGTTGAATCTAATGTGACAGCTCTGCACATGCTCTCCCCCACACACACGTACTCAATATTTGACATCACAGGGCTCCCTCCTACGCCTCTGCACTCCCAGCTTGTGCTCAAGAACAGCTTTCCTCACACATACACACACACACACACACACACAGCAACGTAGTCACAGGTCGCCCCCTCACAAGCCTTACTACAGGGTTAACTGAATAACACTTAGCTCAACCGTGAGAGCTGGTGAAAGCCCAAAGGGGAATCCATCCTTGAACCAAATTTATACATGTCATTAAGTCAAATCTCAGTGCTGCCATGTCAGCATAAAAACGGACTGAAATCTGTCAGTAAACCTGTTTCTGATTCTGAAATAGGACAAAAAGATATGTAACAAACTATGTCACTGCATTTTTTTCTATTTTTTTTAAAGATTGTTATGCATTCTGCTTTGCAACCAACTTTCCCTCAGCTGTCAATGGTCGGATTGGGTGAAATGATGAAGAAAACAGAGCTGTTGGCAGATCTTAGCAACTTACAGTTGAGTGTTAAAAGAGGAAATCGTGAAATGTGCAACACTTCTCATGGGTGGGTGGGGTTGAGGGGATGAGGCTGAGGACAGCAGACTTTTTATAGCAGGTTTATGTGTCAACAGTGGTCTCTTTATCCAACTTACATTTTATATCTGAACTTCTTTAGTGCAGTTTAGGTAGGTATACACATGACCAAACCTTTGCCCAAATCACTAGAAATTTAAGATGACTGTTGTCATCGTGACTGGAAATTATTTAGTAAAATATTAATGAAAATGTATCTTCTTTGTTCAGCCACAGTGTACTACAAGGGAGGGAAATTCCCCTTTTCCCACTGACACTGTAAGCTGTAAACGATTACAGAGAGGTCCTTCTGTCTGATGAGCTACACCGCCCTCTGCTGGACACAGGCGAACAGTGCATGTCAATGTTTGACTTTAGGTTGTACTAATCAATTGCGAAAAGCAGATAGATATTTAATAAGAGGAAATTCATTAAACAATAAGTATAGTTACTACAAAATACTCCGGTCTTTAGATAGATTTGGTTGCATGAACTACATTTATCTTCGTCTTCAATCTTCTATCAGTTATTCTGGTCTGACCACATCACGTCAGATGGTGCCTTTAGGAGAGGTCGGAAATTTTTAAATTATGGAAATTCCACAATATTTACGCATATAATGTCACGAAAGACGCGCCAACAGCTAGTAGAGAAAACTATGTGTATTACATAAATCCAATAGTGTTTAAATACATCTATATTTCCTTTAGAGCTACTGAATCCGTCCACATACATAAAGTGTTGCGACATCAGAAGTGGGAAATTACGAGGCGCACGGAAAGGCAGCAGAAGTAGCTGTCAGGGGGGAGCAGCGACAGGCCGGGGACAGGCTCCGCTTTATTTTTCATAATTTGACATATATTTTGACGATGGATTCACAGCCTCCACAAAAGCCGTGGGAGAGGCGGGTTCCTGGGGCGATGGCTGCACCTGTGAACTACAGGTAAACGCGCTGTTAGCCGGGTTAGCATGCCAGCCATCGCACGGCGAGCGCTGACTGGCTGCAGCAGGTTAGCTGTCGTCGCTGGCTGTTTTTACGCTGGGATTGTTACACAGAGGAGACTTTGACACGGTGTTGTTGATTATTATCAGCTGACTTATCGTATTCATATGTTTGTGAGAGTTTTGCCAACGAAGGCCGTTTAAAGAGAGCAATGCCTGCACAGGCAGCTGAACAACAAGCTAGGCCGAGCTAGGCCGTGTCATGTCTCCTCAGGAGGACGCCGAGCTGTTTGCTCGTCAAGCTGCTCTAACTTCTGAATGACTTGTCTACTTTAAGTACATTAGTTTAATACGATATTCAGCTGAAATGTCCATAAAACTGGCCTTCTCGACGTGTTTGTATCATTAATAAATAAATAGAAGTAATATTCAGTCAAGTCTATAAGGCCGAGTCAGATCTGACAATGTGAAGATGCCCGGGGCCCAATACTGACATTTAAAAATGAAAGATATGACCAATAAAAGTTACATACAAATGTTCTGTAACAATTTTGTTTTCATTGTCACAATTGTCTTTTTTTTTAATGACAATGTAACCAAGTCTAAAACCCAGTTCTGCATTTCTTTCACATCTGAAGTCAGAAAACAAAGAATAGTTTGTAATATGTTAAACTTACATGAAGCTGATACAAATCTGAACCTCATGTTCATTCTAAACATGACTTATTATATAATACATTACATATGTATACATGATTGAAGGCTCAGTCCTTGCTGTGGAAGCCCAGGGTTTGAATGTTTCCTGCATGTCATCCCCCATCGCTCTCTCTCTCCACATTCCTCTCACTCTTCAGCTGTCTCTATCAAAAATAAAGCTTAAAAAGGCCAAAAAAATCATCTTTAAAAAAATAAATAAATATTAAAGCTTTGGGCCGCATGAAATCTTTGGACATCCCTGCTATAATGCTGTTACATGTTTAAGCCATTTCCCACGTGTAAAGGGTGTTATTTCCGTTATTTGTGGTTGTTTAAACAAACCCAGTGGGTTGTTTTGAACTATCCTGGTGTTGGCACAGAATTGGGCACTTGGCTACCTTACTGGAATTTCATACTTTTCTGTATTGCAGTAGACGTCCATGTAAAATCACTGTCTTGCCTTGTCTATCTCACCAAACAGGTCTGCAAACATTGCACCATATGCAGGCCCCGCTGCTTCCTCAGGCCCTCCTGTCCTGACCAGAATGGTTCCCCCAGTGCCCCCTCGACCCGTCCAGCAGACCTACCGTCCGTCCTACAGCTCTTTCACCTCCTCTTACAGCCCTTATGGGAGCTCCCTCTATGGAGGTTACAGCCCATACAGCTACGGTGGTGGTGGTGGCTACGGCCTGGGAGGGTACGGCCGCCTCCCCCACAGCGAAGACGTCGCCCCCAGCCGGTTTGTGCAGCAGGCCGAGGAGAGCAGCCGAGGTGCCTTCCAGTCTATCGAGAGCATTGTCCAGGCCTTCGCCTCAGTCAGTATGATGTTGGACGCCACCTTCTCAGCCGTGTATAACAGTTTCCGTGCCGTGCTGGACGTAGCCAACCACCTTACGCGGCTGCGAGCGCACCTTACCCGAGTTTTGTCCGCCTTTGCTCTGGTGCGCACCTTGCGCTACCTCTATCGACGTTTGCAGAGGCTACTGGGGCGAAGGTCAGACTCTGAGGTTGACGACTTGTGGGCTGACAGTGCCAGCGATGCCCTGGCTACAAGCTCACCCAGAGCTGGGATGGAAGATCAGGCTGTGAAGTCCTGGCCAATCTTTTTGTTTTTCGCTGTAGTCTTGGGAGGGCCTTACCTGATCTGGAAACTGCTGAGCTCTACCGCTGGCTCTGAAGAAAGCGGTGAGACTTACACTCAAGATTTTGGCCTTGCAGTCAGATGAGATGTTGAACTTTTAATTTTTATACACATATTTTTTAAGTACAGGAGGCGTCCAAAAATCAATGACAAATAAGAGAAAAGTTGATGAATGTCATTATCGGCGTAAGTAGCCTTTTAGTCTTTCACTGCTAATAAGTACAGATGTTTTCTGTTTCTTTATTTAGCCACTAACTGGGCCAGCGGAGAGGATGACCATGTAGTGGCCAGAGCAGAGTACGACTTTTCAGCATCATCCGAGGAGGAGATTTCTCTGCGGGCCGGAGACATGCTTAACCTCGCCCCTAAAGGTGAGAGCTCGTTGTTTTCCAAATGGTTTACACAGCTGCGCATGCTGGGCCATTCATATGATGACAGAATTACAATGATAGAGGATTTTGTTCATATCAGCCACTCCTAGCCTAGATACTCTGTTTTACAGTAGTGAAGTGAAAGTTTCTAGACACTTCACATTGTTATTCTTGCTTCTCATGGATCCTTAAATACACTTTGAATCTGAGAGCAAGAAGTCGAAGTTATATATAAATATATTTTATTCAGTAGGGTAATAAGCCTTGATCTGTGTCTCAAACTGTGCCTTGCTGGGTACTTGAATTTAAGAGATTTGCACCTGGAAAGTCCTTTAATTTTATGTTGAAGGTGTGGGAACTGTGAGTGGACACAACTTTATATGTTAAGATTATTGTATGGGTGTTTTTTAAATGAAGGGATGTTTTTTTGTTTTGCATTTCATACGTTTGGTATTGATTTCAGTTTTTGTGTTTGTTCTAGATATATATTGTTTTCATGTCATGTGGTTTGTTAAGGGAAGTGTTGATCATCATATTGTCAATAACTGAAGAGGAAGCGATGCTCTGAACAATAGAAATGTGTTGTTTTTTTTATAAGAGATATAGTTGTGAACTTCCTTCATGTTGACAAGCTCAGATCATGACCTTTTATTCTCTCCTGTGTTTAGAGCAACAGCCCAGGGTGCGAGGCTGGCTGCTGGCCAGCGTGGACGGTCAGACCACAGGACTTGTCCCAGCCAACTATGTAAAGGTCCTTGGCAAGAGGAGGGGTCGTAAGCACGCAGAAATGGAGAGGCTCGCTCAGGTGCAGCAGGACGACATGCAGGCTCCGCAGACAGCCCTTCCTGCACACCCACAGTCAAATCCTGCCCGAGGCTTTACCGTGGGCCTCGCTTCAGCCTCTGACCCAGCTTCCTCAGAGGAGCTGCTAGAGTCAGTGTACACAGAAACACCAGCTCCCTTCAGTCTGGTTACATCCAACTCAAGTTTGTCCTCTAGCACTGCGCTAAACATCCCTGAGAAGAATGATTTGTGATGCTTGTGCATGAATGCATATCTCTGTATGCAGATTTGCTCAGTTAGTTAGCTTGACTAACAATCAGCTGGCAGTAGACCCCATGAAGCCCATTAAGTGCTCAAAGTAGTTAATTGGCTCATCTGTAACAATTAAAATCATCGAATATATTGTGGAAAAGGGTATTGGTTTCCGTTCACAGGTTTCCTCTTGTACAGTTTTCAAAATAAAAGGGGTTCTTTTTATTTCATCAGCCAGATCGTGTTCAGGAAAGACAGTATGTTTATTCTCTACATGTGGTACACATGGTCTGATCATGTCTGATATAGTATGCTATGTCTTGACATTGTTTAATAACAAGAATTTGTTCAATGTCGTTTAAGGTAATAAAATGCACTGATGACAAAGCCAGGCAGGGGCGTGGTGGAGGTGAACTTATCCACATCTTTGAAATGAGGCTGAGAGTTTAGAACAACTCTATCCATCAATGAGTGGAAACGAGGTCTGCATTGTATTGTAATGTCTGTATGTATCACTACACCCCTGGAGCCGGGGCACTTTGTTTGACCTTGTCGTTCTTTGACCTTTTACTCGGCTTCGGCCTACAATGACAGGCTGTGTGGTCCTCTGTGTTGTCATGGGATTGGATTCATTCATTCATAATGAGATGAGGCTAATTTTGCACATTTTCAACAGTTGGTCACAGTAATTTTGTAAATATTTAATATAATTATTTTGAAAATAAATATAAAAAAAAACTTTTGCCCATTGTGTTATGTCTTAATTTAAGTGAATCGCAGTTGTATCTTATTTGATTATTTAAAGCAGTAAGGTGTTCAGGTTAGTTCATATTGTAGTGATATTAGTGTTATTATTTTTCATTTATTTCTCATTTCACTTTATTTTGTTAAAGTCTAAAGAGGATTTATGGTAGAAACCTCCGGTTTACGGCCGCCGTGTCTAAGCAACAGGACGCCTAACCTGCTGCAGTGCGACAACTGGACGAGTCGGCGTTGCAGATACGGACGGAACTAACGAAAAAAACAGTTATTCGTCTATAATATTTAAAGTTAATGCCGCTGAGTGTGTTCATGTTGTGGCAGTCCAGTGGGTCCGTAACATTTTAACGCTGTCACTGGGCTAAAACATGTACAAACATCCGTGCTAAGTAGCTCACAGCGATTTGGGAAGCTAACTATTTGGAGCTAATGCTGCCTTCAATGACTATCGGAAATACTACATTCGTGGATGGAAGCGAGTTTAAAGGTTCACTCTTAAACAAACTTAGTGGTGTTACATTCCACAACTTCCTAATTTGAAGAAAACAGCAGCAGCTCAGCATTACTGTACGACAGACTGCACACCGTCCATGTTCGTGACGCGTCCTATGGAGTGATTGTGTTTCGGATTTTACGAGGTGTACGTGAAGGCATCGGAGCCTGTCCCGCAAAGTTAGCTAGCATTAGCAATGGTTGCAGTGAATCCCGCAGCATCAGCATCAGCACCACCCGCACTCACAGACATAAGACAGGCACCGGCTTAGTTTACCGCACCAGACGAGACGACGGGGGAGAACATTCCCGACTGCAGATAAGTATGTGAACGGTATCTGTCACTGTTGTTCATCACTGTGTTCATTAGAGGAGCAGCTGCTTTAATCTGACCTGAAAGCGGCTGATGATGATGATGATGCTGATGCTGATGCTGCTGCAGCGGGAGGACGCCGGGACTCGGCCTGCGCCAGCAGCACCACTCTGCGGACTCTACTAAGTTTCTCTGTGCTATAACTTAGCATGAATTCATGTCGCACACATGTGAAATGCACAAATCCTGTTCCTCATCTTTGCCTGCTCACAGTGCGGAGAGGATGCAGTGATCCGTCGTGTATTCAGTGGTAGACAGTCATTACCACTGAGTGAGTGACGCAGTCAGTCACAGGAGAAGACACTTTAAAAATCAACTCGCAGTTCATACTGATGCCAGACTGCTTTGTTTGATGTATGTGAATGTATCGTTTATTAAAGTTTAAAACTATGACCAACCTTTATGGAAACTGGTCAGACTGAGTCTAAGTTATTCATCTCCATTAGTTATGTTTTTAGTTGTGCGGTATTTATAATCCAGTAATGAAGCAATGCCTCATGTATGATGATTTAATAATACTTCATATTTAACTGCTGCCATGCCCCATTTCACCTATGGTCTTTAATAATTAAAATTAAGGCTGTGAACTAACTATTATTTATTATCAGCTAATGTGAGGATTATTTTCTTTATTAAACAATTTATTATTGGTGTACTTAAATATCAGAAAATGGTGAAAACTGACCAAACATATTGCGTTTCCTAACACATCAAGTCCAGATGTGATACTAAATGTCATTTAGCATTTTTTAGTTTTCAGTTTTAATAAACAACTTATTCACTTGCTAATTTTCTGTGATCGACCAGTCGTTTCAGCTTTCTTTGGATATGATGATCATGGCATTAGTCGTTGACGTCGTGTCTCTTGTTTCTGCCTCTGTAGAGATGAGCCGCTTCTGCTCGGACAACAACAACTTCCCCTATGACAACAATGTCCTGGTTCTGGACATGGTGCTGGGCTCTCTGTGGGGAGTCCCCCAGCCCATCAACTGGGACAATGTTGCCAAGCTAGTTCCAGGATTCACTGCCAAGGAGGTAACTGGAATGCTGGGTAACTATGAATGCCTCCATCCATGTAACCCCTTCATCTATCTAACCCCATCCATTAGTCATCTCATGGTTTAGTGACATTAGGGCTGATTTGTTGATGAGAAATAATACTGTGGCACTGATGGGATCTTACAGTGTGCGCGTCGATTTGAGGAGCTGAAGTGCACGGGGGGTTTCCCTCATGTGGACAACCAGTGTAATGCCCTGACAGAAGGGAGCACGTCCCCTTCAGATGGCCTGTCCACGCTGCTGGACACCGGAGAGGTGTTGGAGACGGGAAGCAGCCAGAGCAGCAGCAAAGTTACAGGTCAGTTAGTGCCAGATAACATTTTTAATTTAAATAGTTCAACCAACAAGAGCTGGGTGTTCAAATGTTTTATGTTTCAACCTGGAAATAACCTTTATTCATACAGGGCATGTCTGCATCTTTCAAGGCATTAAAATACTTACTTATTTTAAAAGTAACCTAAAATATTTTCTCTTGCCTGCCACAGGAAGGAACATTACTTATAAAATGATCACAAATTCATACTTTTAATTGGTTAATCTGTACATCTATGTTAGGAATAATTATGTTGTTGGGAAGCACTGAGAAAAGTGATCTAATGATAAACAATTCTAGGTCTTACCATAGTTACCGCTTTTCTTTCATACTTTAATATTTGGCCGGTTATGAAACAGGTATTAAATTGAACTCTGTGTTTTACTACAAAGGTGAAATCTTAAATGTGACTCAAACCCTGTTTTAAGTTTGTCATCTCACTTATTTTCTGTTCAAGCTGTTTTATACCTGCTCTAAAATACATTTGACTTTTCATCTAATAACAGCTTGTATCAGATCAGTTCATCAGTGTTATGTTACACAACGAAAACATGAACTTCTGTAACAATGGAATATTTCAGAGCAGTAAGTTCTTCATTAAAATGTATGTCAGGGACATGAAATATGTATTTGCTAGGTTTGAAGGCTATTTAAAGTCTATTTCCATTTTTTCTGCTGGTGTCAGCAGGCTCCAAATCGACGCCCTCAGGACGAGCTGGTGCTGTGGAGAAGAAAGAGAGAAGAGTCTCAGCAGAGGAGAACGACAAACCTCAGAAGCCACGAGAGTGAGTATGGAGAGCTCATTCCCAGAGCAGTAAACCAAACTGACAAACACGCACACTGATGGATTTGAACTTTGTTTCCTGCAGTCCTAACATGGTCATCCATGTGTGTGATGAGACCAAGAACCTGAAGCAGGACTTCACATGTCCCAGAGATCTGCTAGTTAAAGAGATGCGTTACTTCGCTGAGTACTTGTCTGTGGACTCTCAGAGGTGGGAGGAGGTGGACATCTCCGTCCACTGTGACGTGCAGATCTTTGACTGGCTCATGAACTACGTCAGGAGGAACTCTGCAGGAGAGGGAAACAAGGACAAACCCCGGCTGGGTAAATTCTGTAAAACCTGTAAAAGAACCACAGATTCCACATTATTTAGCCTGAGCTGTCACTTACTCTGTTTGTGTAATGCCGTGGACGGTGCTCGATTTATTGGTTACTAAACGTGGCGTGTGATTGGTGGGTCACTGGCTGCGTGTTCTGTGTGTGTTTGTTTGTCGGTGGTGGGGTTTGCTTGGTTGGTCATGTGGTGTTTGTCGGTTTACAGAGCCCAGCAATGTGATCTCAATCCTGATCTCCTCCGAGTTCTTGAAGATGGATACGTTAGTAAGTGTTGTGATGTGTGAAGCTGAGTGTGGTGATGTCTGTCGGGCCTTTTGTTTTTCACATCTAAAAATATCAGTCAGTGTGTGTCCTGGAAACAATATCTTATAGCACAATGCTGAAGTGTCAGAGTTTCCCAAAAAGCACTAGCAGTTTGCACATTTGTCTTTTAGTCCAGGAAACACAAGAGGCCCATACATAGAGCTTTGTTAAGTTGATGTTGCATGGTTGTTAAAAGTATTGATGTTCTTTTGCTTCCATCAGTTATTTAGACATTTTTCAGTAACCTCCTGTAGTTAAGTCCATACTTACATAGTATCAGTGTTAAAGAAGTGTTTGATTAGTGTTAATGTAGGACAATAGAAACTAAATATACTATCGCTGTGAAATGTCTTATGAGTGCGGTGTACGTTTGTCTGCGTTCAGGTGGAGGAGTGCATCCAGTACTGCCACAAACACATGAGCGCCATCGTGGCTACACCCTGCAACATGAACTGCATCAACAGCAACCTGGCAACACGCATCGCCGTGCTTTTCAGCCACAATGAGGCCGACGACATCAGGGACAAAAAAGACAAGTTCAAAAGGTAACACGAGGGGCGGAGTAATGAAAACATGCTGCATGATTCTGTTTGTGACAACATAAAAACACAAAGGCAAACTTTTTTTAATTTCATTTCTCCCTCAAAGCAAATTGTTTCAGAAGAAAATCGAACGTCTCTTTGATCCCAACTACCAGAACAGAGATTCACCAGGAAACGCCTCCACTCTCTACAGGTGAACAGTTACCTAGCTCACTGTTTAGCAGCAGCATTACAGGGATAGTTCAGGTTACTTCAAGTAGGGTTGTATGAGAGTCGGTGTGTCCTTACAGTAGACGGAGGTCAGCCTGTCCTCAGTTTGGAGGATCAGTACAGATGAAGTAACGCACTGCTGTGGATGAGAGAAGCATCAAAATGTATTTTAACTACATAAAATACTCAGTGTCAGTCAGAAGTGTGAGCTACATTTAGAATGTTTTCACGCTTTTTCAACAGGAAACTGAAGCTTTTATATCAAACTGCATTGGTCTTCAAAGCCACCAGACTTCATCTGCAGGTCCACAGCTGCCTCATTTCAATATTTTGGTTATTTTGTATTGTTGTGTCACGTCTGTGTCTTCACATGTTTAAAACACTAACATTAGCTGCTGTGGACTGAGGCAGCACTTCCTGTGTTCACGATGTAAAATGAAGTGTTTTGTCAATGAAATCTGCCTCTGGAGACGGCGATACAACTCTTTGATGTTCCTGTCAAAAATTGGATAAATAAAGCAGGAATTATTCTAAGTGTAGCGTACACAAACTGATATGGATTGTTCTTGCCACCCCTGTCCACAACAGTGCCTTGCTCAGCTTCCATGCTGGTCCTCATGTCTGCTGTTACTGAAAACACTGACTATCCTCATACAAGCCCAGATCATGAACCCAAACTATCAGTTTAATCGCGACTGATGTGTGTGTGGGTTTATAGACATCAGTTGCACCTTTATTTTGGATTTGTTCTCGGATTGTTGGTGGTTGTATTATTATTCATATCTGTGTTCATTCAGGTGTGGTCTGTGCCTTAAGATGCTGACCAAAGACACAGAGAGGAAGATTTCTTGTGCTCCAGGAAAAATCAACATTGATGCTCACGGAGAAATCATCTACACACACACCAGGTATAACAGCAGCCTTCGATATGTCAAAGCAGTGTCCTGTACGTGGACAACATTCATGTACTCATAGTTGTTTAGCTGATGTGTGTGTGTGTTTGTGTGTTTGTGCAGACAGAAGACCTGGGATGTGCATGAATACATCACAGGTCTGTACGAGGAGCTCAAGTCCTGGGTCCTGGTCTACTGGAGAATCTGGGGTACCATCAACTACCTCACCTGCAACCGATGCCAACAGGTGTGTGTGTTTGTGTTTACATATAAGATCAAAGCATGTACGATACTATCAGCCTGATTAATGATACGGACACTGTATATTCAACCTCACTTAACGACTTTCTGTGTGTGTGCGTGTGTGCGTGTGTGTGTGTGTGTAGGTGTTTGTGTGTGCAGAGCTGACCCATTGCAAGTACCACCCAGACAGTGTGTTGTACCCTGGCATGAGTACAGAGAAAGGCTGGCACGGTGCAGGAATCTACCCCTGCTGCAACCAGAGGGTTCTCCGCTTTGACCCCACCGGTATGCCCAAGGTATGGACACACACACACACTTGTGCAACAATAGTGTGACAGAGAATCACAAATGAACTCACAGTACTAACGAGCTATACTCATTTTTATACCAGCTCCTAACTAAATCTATTTATTTAGTTGTTTCAACATGAACTCATTCATATTTAATAATTTGATAAATCACCACGTGTGCGTTCACATTCTCTTTACAGAGGTCAGAAAACAGGCAGATTAACTAATGGCTGCCCCGTCGATGCTTCATTTAACCATCGTTTGTACTTTGCTTATAATGTAGTGCAGATCAGTAATCTCCTCATGCCCTCCACCCACTGCATGCTGGGATGTCTGCTGACCCCTTTTATCCTCTGTGGTTACAGTGAATGAATTAGTGGAGTTCACAGTTGATCCTGACACACATTCACACACACAGTTAAACTGCAGACACAGACACAGACACACTGTGGATGCATATTGTTTCTCAGTGATGTATTTCATTCAGTGCAGCGGTGTCAGAAGTCCCTGTGACCTCAGTGTGAGTCTACTGTGTATGAATGCTTCTGTCTGTGTTTAGGGCTGTAAGATGCGCGACCACATCGTGTCCGTACCTGATGAAGAGAACTGTGACGAGGCCACCTCGGCCCAGACCAGAGTCCTCAACGACCTGCTGCTGCACAGAGACGCAGTGTGTTTGTCTAGCACACCGCCTGCAGAGGGGTGAGCGTGACAGTGTGTGGATTTCACAACAACTGATTGTGTGACCTGTTGTGAAATTGCTAATGAAATAGTATTTTTGTGTGTGTTAGTACTGAGGAGAGTCCGTCCAGTACAGAGAAGGTTCAGGATTGTGATGTTCTCTTGGAGCCAACGCTGCTCGGACCTCTGAGAGGAGACGGCAGCACTGTGAGTCTCTGTCTGTTAGTGTGATTCTGTGTGATACTACCAGTGTGTCTCATTTTCCTGGTTCTGACCTCGGTCACTTCCTCTCTTTGACCAGTTTTCCCTTTTGAAAAACTGGAGTCTGCAGCTGGTAGGACCTTTCTCTCATTTCCTTCATTACATCTGCGTATGTTCTGCCACTGATCATTTTGTTAGATCAGTCAGCTGTAAAGATTGATAGTCCCAACATCTGAAGCATGTGGCGTCTAAAACATGTCACCTTTTCCCTTTCAGAGGCAGCAGTCTCTCCTGTCAGAGGACGAGGAGTACACCACAGGGTCAGAGGTCACTGAAGATGAGGTCGGGGACGAAGAGGAGCTGTCAAAGAAACAAGGTGGAAAAACTTTGTAGCATCAGAATGTTTTAGGAAAGTCACACTATGTTGCTTTAAGTAAGCTGGAGCCAGAACATGGTTAGCCTAACTCAGCATAAAGACAAGAATAAAACAATATTCCCATGAACACCTCTAAAGAAAAAGCAACATGCTGCATCTTGTTTGTTTCAGCATAAAGTTTTTCTCTGGAACTATTTCTTGATGAACAGTTTATCCATCCACTCAGCTTCTTCAGGTAAGAGCAGCTTGTAGTCACAGGCTCAGCTCGATCTTAGAGTAGCTGTCTCTTTATATTTTCAGGGTTCAGTGAATGTTTTGTGCATAAATGAGAAAGAGAACAAATAACTACAGTGAAGTATTTATTTCAGAGCAGATGAAACACAGACAGGAAAGTTCATGTGAGACCTTTAGGAGCTGTGAGTACGGTCAGTGATGCTCTGTGTTTTCCAAGGTGCACTGTGTCTGCAAGGAATAATAATAAGTCATGGATATATTCATGTAATTAAAATGCTGTTGCGGGCTGTAATTACAGGCTCTGAGCTGGTCTCGTCATTATTATTATGACAGCTTTGTCTCGTAAGACAGTTTAATTGCAGTTTTATGGTTAATTGTGTGTGATGACAGAAACTTTTGGAGCAGTGGACAGAGATTCAATAACACACATCACTGCAGTGATGCAGAGAGCACTCAGGGTGAGAATCATATTCATACACACAATACACTTTGCTTGTCTACTTTGTAGTTTGTAATGTTATCTGAAGAATCAGAAGGTGTGAGAGGAGGAAGCGTAACACACGATGCCTTCAGGTTAACATTTGCTGCAACACTGCTCAGCCCTGACCTCATTAGAAATGTCATGTGTGTGTGCATGAAGTGTGTGAGTGACTCCAGGTTCCTTGTGGTGGAGTCTTGTGGCGCTGCATCCCCTCAACACTGACTCATTGTTGTAGTTTAAAATGCTCAAAGTAAAACGAGGACACACAATGAAAAGTCTCTATTTATAGTTCAGCAGCACGGCTCCACCCCCCCCACTCCACACTTTCATCACATCTATTTTTAAAGCTTCATTGTTGTTAACGCGCAGCCCTTTTTAAGGATGGAAAATAATAAAACAGTTGCCCTCATGTGACAGCAGATGGCGTCAGACGCCGCCAGCGTGTTTCGTTCTCATGTTTTTTTTTTCTTCTGTTTTGTTTTTGTGTTTTCAGCTGCTAAGAAGGCCAAGAAGGCCCACAGACCTCTGAAAAAACAAGTATCTTCTCCAAACTTTCAACGCAAAGACAAACCAGAGAAAGTGAGTCAGAGACTTTGCTCATGTTTACTGGAGATCACTCAGTGGAGGGAAAAGTGCAACACAAAAAAAGTTTTTTGTTTTGGTCTTATGATACAACACAGTGTTATTTTTGATGCATTAAAGTGAGGTATAGTTGACACTAAATGAAGATGTCAGTTGTTTTTACATTCCACCACAGCAGTAGATATTGTTTTACAGTTCACATTACATTTAAAGACTCTAACTTTAAAATCTGAATCGTTCCGTTTCTGAAACAGATTTTCTTTCTTTCAGTCACAGTCCAGAGACAACACACCTTTCACGTGAGTTCATCTGCAAACACACCATCACATCACACATGCTCACGCTCATGCAGACGTATTTCTGTAGAAGTTTGCTTATGCTCAGCTTTGACTTGTCTTCAAAGATTTGTTCAATTAAAAATAATGTAAAAATATCTGACGCTGTCAGGATAACACTGATGATTGTCAGTAATTGTGCTGTTTGACCAAAACAATCCATTTTTCAGGAACACATGTGTGTGTGTTTCCCCTTTTTATGCACTGGATTTAACACTGTGACTGTTGTTTTACAGAGTGAGTGTCCAGAAAAGTAAGTGGGACAGTTCTCGCTCCATGCGGTACAACCAGGACGCTCAGAGGGAAGAAGGTAAAGAAGCACTCGACAGGAAGTCCACGTTATTCACACGTGATATTATTGTACCCTTCAATCACACTTTACTCTTCCATGTTGAGCTTACATCAGGTTCTGTCTTGCTGTTTTTATGAACTAGACCAGCGTCGCATGGTGGAGATCATCGGCCACCTGACTAAGATGAGGTTTGGGGAGCAGGAGCAGAGCAGATCCAAGGACACGAAAGAAGCAAGTATCTGTTCATACACACGGATGATGTGATTCAGTATCAAGACGACAGAGCTCTGTGGTCCAGAGTCCTGCTGTCCTAGTTTTTGCAGCTGCCTGATGCAGAATTGTTTTTGCTGTGTGTGTGTGTGTGTGTGTGTGTGTGCGTGCGTGCATGTATGTGTGTGTGTGTGATTGCTATTGCAGCCTACAGGGGGAATCTACTCAAGACTGGAAGCACAGTTTAAGAGTGCATCTCAAGCCAGACAGAGTTCAGAGAAGACACCCAGGTACTCTTTGTATGTGTGTAAACACACACACACACACACCTCATCCATGTCCCATTAATAATTCACTGTTTGCTTCTCTCTGTGGCTCTGCAGATCTAAAATCCGCTACGCTCAAATCCGGACCACATAAAGGACAGGAAGGGGAGAAGGCCTCTGAGCCGCCGAAGAGACGAGCATGAAGACTGAGGAAGAGGAAGAGGAGAGGTCCTTCTGCGAGGGCTCAATAACTTTGGCAGCCCCTCACGCACTTATAACCCAGCTGTGGACTCTCTCCTCACCCTTAACCCCCCTCCCCTTGTCAGTTCTGTTCCCTCCCCCTTTGCTTAACTCAGGTGACTATGTATGGATCACCATCAACCGCATCCTCCCGTCACTCAGCTAGATATTTATTTGTGCAGCTGTGGTCAGTCCTTGAAAAACAAGGAGGAGTCTGGATCCAGCTCGGCTCTTATGAAACGCTCTTGAACCAGGTCTCTCTGTGTTTCTTTGGGATTTACTTTTGGACAGTAACACGAGAAACACCAGTTAATTATTTTTCCACCGTCGTCTCACTTGAAGATCTGACTTATTTGGATGCAGTAAATACAGCGTGCTTCAGTTAAGCTGCCGGTCGTTACGTCGGCACATTAAACGAACATTTATTGTCGTCTGTGGCCAAGCCCAGCCGTCAGGGTGAGACAGATGCTGCAGTTATTTATAAATGTTCCCCCAGTTCTGATAGAGATATAGTTTATAGTCATTCCTCCCTATATTGGAATAACTGTACTGTACAACGCTGGGACCAATAAAACATGAATGACACTCAACTCCAGAGCTTTATTTCACAAGTTCCTTCTGGTGACCATCCACTGGGTGGCAGTACATCACCTCGGGGAGTGAACTGGGCACTCAGCAATCAACTTTGTCCCAGTTTGACCACAGCCTGTCACCTCTGCTCCAACTTGGTGCCAGGTGACATAAAAAAAACAACACTTAAATGATTCCACTTTTTCGGTTAGTCTTTAGTGAGTTTATTATTTTCTCGTCCAACAAAATAAAAGAAGCTGCTTCATTTTGTAGAAGTGGTGTGAAAGTCCTGGGCAGAGGTTTGGTATGTGCCACTGGGTAGAGGGTCAACACAGAGTGAGCAGTGGGTGTGCTAACCTGGCTCTTCCTCTTGTACTTACTCACAGGGGTATTAATAACCCGTCCTGCCTGCCCACGGTGCAGACAGAGCAGGGCATAAGGGGAGCGTGGAGCGGGCATTGCTTTCTTTATGGGTAGGTAGTGGGGTGGGCGGGGACCTGCCCCAGCTGTTCCCTCTTCTCCTCGACAGCAGATGCCGAAAGTGGCTGAGGATATCTGGATCTGGGTCAGGGAGGGAGGGGAGGGTGGAGGGGTTCCGGTTACAACCAGACTGAATTATGGTCCCAGAGAGATGATCAGATATGATCGCATCAAAGCAAAGGTATGAACCAGTGATACACCAGAGCAAAGAGATGCTGACTGCACAAATCAGGGGGAAAAAAACTAACGTTTGCACTCATATCAGCAAAAAGCCATCCTTCACAGAGGTGCTGGGACTTCAGACTGAAGGATCTGCAGCCAGAACAAGCAGCCGCTGTCCAGCTTTGGACATAAATCACTGTAAGACCCACAGCTGATGTGCTGGACCCCCAACAAAGTGAACAAAGTACAGTAAAGTGAATCATTTGATGCAGAATTAAAGTGTCAGAGCATGAGCAGCTTCCTCTCTGGTTGCATCAGAGCTGACAGGTTGTTGGATTGCATCAGACGAGTGTTTCAGCTTTCAGTGGCGGAGCGTCATCATAACCTTTAATGTAATACCAGTATGTTAACAGGGATTAGTGGCAGGGTCCGCTTACACAGCACCATGCCTGGCCAAAGATGTCCAAGCTGAAATGGCCGGATGCCACAGTGTATATGACAGGTGACGTCCATCATCATCCTCCTCTACCTTTCCTTTTAGGATTTATGTCAGTGTGTGTGTGTGTGTGTGTGTGAGAGAGAGAGAGAGAGAGAGAGAGAGAGAGAGTGTGTGTGTGTGAGAGAGAGAGAGAGAGAGGGAGAGAGATTGAGGTAAATTTCCCAGTTACCTAAAGAGACGACTGGACATCAGAGAAAGTGACAGTTTACACTTTGAACACATTTGTCCAACTGGAAGTTACATTTCAGTTCTCACACACACACACACACACACACACACACACACACAGGTTTTCACATAACAACAAACTTCTTGTTTTAACAGCATACAATTTATCTTATGTCAAAGTATAGTAGTAGTCAGTATAATGTATAACCAAGTTATCAAGTTATGACATGAAACATATTGTTCTAACAAGAAACGTCTTGTTATGATGTTTGCATGTCGTAATAACATGAAAAACATCTTATTATAACAATGAACCTTTCACTAACCAAAGTGATGATGCCTTTCCACCACACTGCCATGATGCTTAATATGAACCAGTTCAACTTTAGTACCTGTGCCATTTCATAACAATCTGTAGTTATATCGTCTGGAAAAGGCAAGCGTGCCCACTAAAGCATGAACTGTGTTCTTCTCTCCAAAGAAGACTTAACTAGAGCTAACAATCTCTGCACTACTTTACACTTTTTTCTGACGCCCTGTTGTGATACTGTAAAAAAGAAAATTCTAACAAGGTCATTCATTCGTTTTATTCTGGCGTGCAGGTCTCTGACTGCACATGAACTGTTGTAGACATGTGAGACCTGCAGGACAACTAGACTAGACACATTTGACTTTTATTATGATGCTACATTCATTCTTCACAAGAATAGGAGTGAAGGAAAGGCAGCTTACATATTCAAAGTTATGGAAGTTCTTTTTAACACTTGTCTCTCTGTGCAAACATGTGTTGAGACGTTTGTAAGACCTCTGCTGCGCAGAACATGGATAGATCTTTACATGAAACGATCAGAGTTTTAATGACAGTGTAGGAAGAACTAATATTACATGTATTTGATACATGTTTTTGATTGTCTTTCAGAGAAAGCAACAGCAAACAACACAGATGTACACTAAATTCTTTAGAAATATGAACTGCAGAATCAACATGATGTTGTTTCTGTTTCGGTCATCCTGATTAGAGATCTTCTCCAAACTTGACTTTCAATAATGTGTCTGATGTGTTTTCCACACAAAAAAAGTTTTATTACTTTTTGCTTTAAAAACTTGAACTACTGAACAAGATATTGCCTACATCACTCTAAAGTTGTGTGTGTGTGTTGGATGCAGTATACCTGTGTTGAGGTTTCAGTTTTCATTTAGTCTTCACCTAGTTATGATGACTCAAAATCATGTTTGTACTTGTATGTTTACGTCAAGTTTAAAACTTCCCTGCACACAGACATCCAAGGCAAGGAACAATAAGCAGAGTGTGTGTTAGAAACAGACATCAGTTCCTGTAAAATCAGTCTCTGTAGTGGAATAAAGAAATCGGAGCAAAGGCAGGGTTATAAAATTCTCAATTTTAATCAGTTCAAAAAGTTCACAACAAATGTAACACCTTTGAGAAGGGAAATTTGCCATTAGAGATTGGGTACTTATTTGGATTTATACATTCTTTTCCTAATTAAACTCGTTGGCAATTAATTTTCTCTGTGGACAAAAAGCCTTTTGTTTATTTGGACAGAACTCAAACAGGTACAAATGAAAAATGCAAAAATACAAAATTAAATGTAAACCCAGTTTTATTTTTCATTTTGCTCTAAAGGTAGTGTCTTGAAGCACTACTGCATGGTAAACAATCTAAATTAGTACAATTCAAAATCTTCAAAGCCTTCTGAGTTAAACAGGAGTTGTTATAAAGATGCAACCAACTAAGAACCCATAAATACCTCGCCACTTCCTTAAAACATCCCATTAATGAAGGCTCACAAATGAGCAACAATCCTCTTAGAGGAAAACAAAACGCTGATGTCGACTAGGCGACAGCACACACGCGCACACACCCACAACAAAAAGAAACAGAATAAAAGGAAAAAAAAATGTTCCCATGGTATTAAAGATGCTATACAATTGGGATGATATGCACATATTCGGTTTGCTTTCCCTAAAAATAGCAGCCAAACACTTGTATTTTTAGGTGGAGCACAACTCGTGAGCAACAGATGCTGATCCGTGGAGCAGCATCTCGACCTTCATTCATTCATTATCCGTTAGATTCACATTCTCCCACAATGCCGTGGGGCACCAAACAAGCGGTGCGTGTGCCTGTAAAAGACCACTTCCTGTCCGTCACACCACAGGTCTAGAAGCCTCTATGCCGACTTGACAGATATGCCGTTTTGTTTTGTTTTTCACAAAAACCCTGCTCAGACTGTATATATAATATATTTATATATAAACAAATATATGTGAAGAGGGCGGAGCCGGGGAAATAAAGAGAACATGGAGGGTGGAGGGAACAGAACGAAAACAAGATGGTTGAGTTGTCCTAATCGTTACAACCTCATCATGCAGATCTTGGGATGGGCCAGAGACCAACAAAACAAACTCAGATTAACAGTTCTGGAAAGATATTACACAAAAAATCTCCATAGAAAACGCAGATTATGTAAAAAGGGCCACAGGGTGACGCGGTATTCATTTACATATTGTTGGCATTGTTTTGGTCAACAAACATCCAATGGGACGGCCCGCTCTGCAGAGGGTGAGCGGCCTCCCACCACTCTCAAGTGCCTCTCTTGGGTTTTGTTGTGGTTGCTGTGGTTAGGGTTTATTTGTTTGTTTGTTTTGGAGTACTGTACAGTTTGGTGGAGCTGCCGCTCAGTCACACATCTCCTCAGGGATCTCGTGAGGGTTCAGGATGCCCGGGACTGACATCTGGATCTTGTGTTTCTCCTCCTGGGCCTGACGGAGCGACGCCTCCCTCTCCTCCAGGAACAGGTCCGAGGTGTCCTCGCCTGCAAACTCCTGGAATGGCAGCAGAGAACATACAGTGCATTAGCACTCTGAACCAATCAGTGGACCAGGAAACAGTGGATGTGTCCCGTGTGTCACAATCACACACAGTTTGACAATAAGCTGGCAGCGCAGCCACAAACCTCCCATATACTTAGAAGGACAACCTGGCCATGCAGGAAAATGTTATTTCTGGAAACAACAGCTAAGCAGCTAACTATGTAGTCCCTGATAACCTCTGTGTGAAGAGACAGCAGAGCCGGAGCTATGCAGGGCCTCGTCCACTTCAGTTCAGCTTACACACACAAATGCACACACACACACACACACACACAAACACAGTATGTCTCACATGTCCCACAGAGTAGATGAAAAGCTCTGTTCCTCTGTACACATGAACACTTGGACAGTCTCACCTTTATCTGGACGAGGAAGTCCCTCAGGTGCTCCTTGAAAGCGGGAATGTCCTGATTTAAGCTGAACAGCCCGGTCACAAACACCTTCACCTGAGCACTAACACACAAAAAGACACACAGCCATGATAAACACACATGTATTTTACTACGACAGGTGTGTGTGTGTGTGTGTGTGTGTGTGTGTGTGTGTGTGTGTGTTCATACTCACTCCTGTAGGTGAGGGAAGGCAGTCTTGAGCAGGTTGGCCACGTACTCCTGGATGAACACCTGGTTGTTGGTGGGGCTGGCAGGGTTTAACACTGTAGTGATCTTGCCCTCCTCCACCAGGTTGAACATGTAGGCCAGGATGGACGCGTGCATCGTCAGGCCTGCAGGACACCCAGCAACACACACGTCTCACTACAGACACTTGAACTACTCGTCCTTAAATCGGGAATTGGTTGAATAAGCAACTAAATGTTTAACCAATTGCTTTTTAGAAACAGTTGATACGAGGGTCTGAAAGTTGTTAAATTGACAGCAAATGTATGTGCATGTGAAGCAGTGTAGAGCTCGGGCCTCCTCACATTTCTTAAATATGAACACCGAATAATTAAAATGATATATATTCCACAACATACACAAAATGATGTCATTTGTAATGTCTTAGTGCCTCTTGGACAACCTTGACCTGTGTTCTGCTGTAACTCACCAGCAGTGTGCGATGTGTCAGTGACCACAGAGAAGATGTGCTGTAGGATGTCGCAGAAATACGTCTGGTAGAAACTCTGAGCAGCTGCTTCCTCCTGGGCCACGTTCTGCAGCAACGTGTAGAGAATCTGCAGACCTGGATGAGCAGGAAAAAGAACAACAACTTCATCTTCCTCCGCTCGGTTCACTTCAAACCTCCTTGCACAGGAACGTTGTACCTGTATTACTGCGGGGCAGGAGGCATGAGCTGACAAGTAAAGATCAGCGTGAGCTGCTGAACATTGCTGAGGTGAAGTATCACAGTGCACCTGCAGTCACATTTCTGCCTTTTAAACAAAAGTGTTTTTGCTGTTTGAAGATACTCCCCACCTGTGACACACTGTCCTCAGAGACATGATAACACACCCACATAGTTCCTCAGCAGTCAGTACTCTCCTTTTAGCCGCTGTTGCCCAATACCAACATCAATAAATATAGTAAAGTAAGTGTGTGTGTGTCAGCAGCCTTACCAGTGTCGGCCACATTCCTCATGGTGTGCTTGAAGGCCCAGATGATGGAGTCCAGCACCAGTTTGAACTGGGCGGGGGGGATGGCGAGGAACGCCGGGAAGCAGTGAGAGTTCACAGCTTGGAGTAAGTAGAAGAAGTGAGTCCTGTGTTCGGGATACTCCTCAAAGTTCTAGAAGAAAAACACCACAGAGCTTTTGTTTAAATGTTTTTCCTGCTGCTGTATAATTCAGGAGTTTATTCACGTCTGGGTGACTCTGCCGTCACAGACACAGAGGCAGGTGAGAGAAGATCTGAGTGGATACAAATGTTGATACTGTCATTCGAGTTGCCCTCGGTTATTACCATGCACTCAGACACTTTAACAAGCAGCAGCAAGTGCTGCCTGCCTGCTCCGCACACTTTCTAAGCCCTGGGTTTTGTCTCTCAGGTGACACTACTCAGGGCTGAGGTTCTGAAATCAGCTGGACTGAAACATTTATTTGACGTGGCGTATCAGAGATGGCTTTCCACTTCATTCAGTAAAGCTTGACTGTAATGACCATTATTTGACATATTTTAGACGCACACAGAAGATTCAAAGCCGGATTAACAAACAGGCAAAGCAGGCGACTGTCCAACAGTCCACAGCACAGTCTTGCTGCAGGGTTTCCTTCTGGGTTAATCCGGCCCTGAATGGTTCAGGTTTATATTTTGAGTGTTGGTCGGCCTTTTTTCATTTCGAGCATAGCCTGTTTGTTTCTTCACCTAAAGGCGGTCTGCAGGCTCAGACTAATTTGTCTCAGAGACGACACCAACAAACCGTTGACATCTTTTCACCTGCAACCTGTTTTTTTCCTGCAGTATTTCAGACAAATACTACTGATCAGGTTTGGTGGGACTTGAAAGCCTTGACTGGAGGCAAACCCTCCAAAATAAAGTGTACAAATAAAGTGACCTTTACTTTGAGACTATGATGAGTGAACTACATGAAAACACTGGGAAAATGGGATCTATATTTACAGGATATGTATTGCCTGTAAGATGGCCCATTCAGGTCAAAGTGCACAAACAATCAGTCTAACAGAGGACTGTGATTAACAGACTGCAGTGAAGGCCACACAATATTTATTACTCATCTATGCGGCAGTGAAACCTGCTAATTCAAATGTTTGCTCTTGATGACTGAAGTGCTTAGTCACCTACTGAACTATTTAGATTTACACTGAAGCCTCGAGTCTATTGTGTTTCTACCTTCTATTATTATTATTATTATTATTATTATTATTATTATTATTATTATTATTATTATTATTATTATTATTATTATTATTATTATTATTATAAGTGTTACACGTCACAAACATGACGTCTGTGTCACATGTTTAGAAAAACTTTCAGATACCCACAGATCACACAGTAAACCAAACTGTGTGCAGCTGATTGTGATTTTTAAGCTGCGCCTGGTCGGTCGTTGTGCCTTACCTTGTTGATCATGTTTAGGGTGCACTCGAAGACGGCGTCAAAGATCTGGGGGATCTCGCTGGTGATGTGTCCCCCCAGCTTGTTCACAATGGTTGCCATGGTGCTGAGGACCTCGGGTTCACGGGCAGCGGGGACGTTGCGCTGGTAGTCGATGAGGACGGCATCCAGCAGCGGAGGAACAAAGTTCTCCCCTACCTGGAAAACAACAGGAGGGATCAGCAGGGATCCACACACCCACGACAGGAAAAAAAAAATACAATAGCGTTCATTAAAAACGGTCCTGAAAAGACACTCAAGTGTCTTTTGTAGTCAGTTTGACTACAGAGAGGTGCAGCTCTAATTTTTACACACACCTAAAATGTGAAGTCCTGGCCTGCGGACACACACACTGGATATTAACTGTTATGCAGATAAAAACACAGCTGAGAGCAAAAACGGCAAAGTCCACCACAAGCAAATCAAATGTGTTTGATCTAAAAATACCAACTGGATTAGTTCTACCTCTTTTCTACTGTCAACCGCTTCATTGATTGCCACAGCGTGTAGTATCTCTTGAGGACACATCAGTAAAAATATCATGCTGTGTGCTCACTAACTTTTGAATTGAAAGTATGGCTTTATTTTTGTGAATTCAGAGGTGTTTCTCTCTCAGCAGTGAGGTGTGTTCACATTTCAGAGGATTTCAGAGCGATTTCTCACCATCTGTGGGTCGTTTGATCGGCTGACCCAGCCGGAGATCAGTTTCAGTGTCTCTCGTTTCACTGTTCTCATACTCCGGATCAAGGGCTGTTTCGTCACCATCTCACCTGTGGCACAAAGAGGAGACTCATATTGAAGAAGAGACATCACACCCTGTCTAATGAAACACTGTTTTCCTGTGTGGATGAGAGTGAGAGTTTTGTACAGGGCACAGTCATCAACATTTGCAGACATGTTTGTGTGTGCGTGCGTGCGTGCGTGCGTGTGTGTTTGTTTCCTGGCTGAGTAAACACTAAACTGCTCTGTAGAACACGTTAAGATGATTAAATAACAAGGTCTCCCTTTAAAACTGTATCTCCAGTTGTATTAAGCCATTAGACCATTGCAACCAGTGAGCAGGACTCCTTCATGCACGAGCAGATTTAGTGGATTTTTGCATGAACATGATGAATTATCTTGATTTCTCATCAGATATTAAACTCACTGGCTTATCTCAAAATAGACACCCACATCCTGTTCACAACAGAAAACATCACAACTAAGATCTTCGCCGTCTCACCCAGCCCTTACACACATCATCAGTGTGAGTACAAACATTTCTGATACTTGATCGTTACTGACAGACCACATACGGCAGCTCTCCTCTCATTTAAGCACCGACAGACTCACAGTAAGCGCTGTGCTGTGCTGTGCTGTGCTGAAACAGGCACATACAAGAAAAAAAACAAAACAGGACACGGCCTCGCTGGCCTACAAACAAAATGCCACAACTGAATGACAAAATGCTAAAAGTGAAGTCTGTAATAAAACACATCCATTGCGACTGCCCGACGGCCCATAATGAGCACAAAATCATTGTTTGTGATAGTGAATGTAACTTCATCTCTCTAAACTCTTTCAGTGTAAGTAGTACCATGTGATATTGAAAGAATTGGGGTATTTTTTTAAACCTGGCAACACAGAGGCCATGCTGGATTTACACAAAGGACTGCATGCCTAAACAACAATGAAGCACCACAGTCTGTGCAGTGTGCAGATCTGTAAACAGAACAAACAAGTCCCCCCACAAATACACCACACAGAAGAGCAAACACTTTAGGTGTTCAGTTATTATTTTGTGGTCAGATCATGCAGATCCGATGGACGATGGTGAAGTCGTCACCTGTCTGCTGCTTTTAGGATATATACATCTGATCTTACAGGATCATCATACATGTGTGGAAGACTGTCATGCATGTAGGTTTATGTCATTGTTGTTTGTATAATTATGTGTTGTCACATGCATGTTATGAGACAGCAGTATGATCACAAACACACACCTCCCTTACCATTTGTCTGAATGGCAGCAGAGATGTTCTCGCTGAGGCACTTGTAGACGTTGAGCATGTCAAGGTAAATCCGTCCCAGCTGGATGACAAACGGGTGTCCCACAGCCTTACAGGCTCTGACGTTGGTCTTCAGGATGCTGCCCAGCTGCTTCACAGTCTCCGGGTCCTTCAAGATGTCCACGTTCTAAGGGAGCAGCGGATCACAGATTAACACACTGCTCTGTCACAGTGAACATTTTTCAGCATGTGGTGGAATGTTGGCATCTTACCTTGGTGGCCTGCTGGATGATGCTGTCCCACACTTGATTGGGTAGCAGCATGTATTTTTCTATCAGGTGCTCTTGAACAGCCTGATCTGTCTGGGCTCCAATCATATAACCTACTGCCTCATAGAACGTGTGCACCTGGAAACACACAGGAAGACTTGTCAGCATGAAAACTTTTGGCAAAAAACAAACAAGCAGAACTTGAAGCAGAACTCGGTCACACTCTAACTGTTTCTCCCTCCGTGACGTGTGATAAATCTCAAGAGATGATAACCCTAACCCTAACCCAGTGGCATCCAGTTACTGACTTGCTGTGGTTGAAGGTCACAGATGATGGTGTTGATGTTGTTGAGGATCTCGTCGATGAAGGGCATCACCTCTCCCACCTGCACCTGGATGAAGTGGCGCCGGCACTTCTGGGCGATCTTGATGAAGGTGTCACAGGCCATGTCCTGAACACCATCATGGGTTTCTGATGAAGAAAGGACATAAAGGGCAATGTCGCATCAACACTGACATTTCCAAAACACATCCAATGCATTAAAGTTAAAAAAACAAAACAAAAAAAAAAAAACACCCTCGTCTCTCACCATGCATGAACTCAAAGAGTTTGTTGACCACAGTTTTGAGGAACTTCCAGTGGGCTCTGAGAAAGCGTGGATACTGGCCAACAATGTACATGATGTTGGAGGCTATGATGGCCTTGTTGTCCTTTCCTCTCTTCTGCTCGCACAGACCCAGCAGATCCTGACACAGAAAATTTATCATTGGGACATAACCTGGGGTCAGCATCTCAAGCATCAAAATGAAAAACAATTGTATGATTTGAATTAGAATATTTTAGAATATACAGGATGTACAGTACATAAAATGTCAGACTTATAGAAGAAGATGTAAGTTTGGTAGATCTCGAGCTGTTTAAATTTAAAGCACTACACTTTGTTCCAAATTATTATGCATGAAAGTTTTCAATTGTGCCCCTTCCCTGTCTGTTTATGACACTGATGTCAATCTCAGATAGGTTTGATAATTTGTTTGCCAAGTGAGCCTAATTAACAGGAAACTACTTAAGCAGGTTGTTCCACATTATTAAGCAAGTCACAGGTTTCATTCATGCAATATGGGGAAAAAGAAAGATCTTTCTGTAGATAAAAAGCATCAAATAGTGAATATGAAAACACTGGATATATCACAAAAAATTAAGAGACGACCGTACTGTGAGAAGATTATCTGATATTTGATTCAGAGTACAGATGCGTTAGTTCAGATAAATGCGTGTTAAGGAAAGTTTCTGTAAGGCAAATGTATCGTATTAAGAATACAGGTGTGAAAAAGCTGATGAGTAGCAAACAGGTATTTGAAGCTGCTGGTGTCTCAGAAGTCCCAAGAACCTCTCGATGCTGGATATTCTAGAGTGCATAAAGCTGTATTTCGGCCCGTCTTAAACAGTTCCCACAAGGAAAAACGACTGCAGTGGGCTCAGAAATACATGATGACTAATTTTCAACAGTTTTATTAACTGATCAATGCCGTGCAACCATGGATGGTCCAGATGAATCGAGTCCTGGATGGTTGGTAGATGGCCACCATGTCCCACCAAGGCTGCAATATCAGCAAGGAAGTGGTGGAGAGATGTTTTGGGCTGGAATCAGAGGAGATGAGTTGGTAGGGCCCTTTAAGGTGCCCGACAGTGTCAAAATGACCTCTACAAAATATGTGGAGTTCCTAACTGCCCATTTCCTGAAGAACTTTGCCTTCTGGAATAAAATCATTTTCATGCAAGACAATGAACCATCCCATGCTGCAAAAAATACCATTGAGGCCTTGGCTGCTTTGGGCATAAAGGGAGAAAAAATCATGTTGTGGCCACCATCATCCCCTGACTTCAATCCTATTGAGAACCTGTGGAGCATCCTTAAAAGGAAGCTCTATGAGGGTGGGCGGCAGTTTACCTCAAAGCAGCAGCTCTGGGAGGTGATTCTGGCATCTTCAAAGGAAATGCAGGCAGAAACTGTTCATGGACTTACAAGTTCAATGGATGAGAGAGTTGTTAAGGTGATATCAAAGAAGGGCTCCCATGCTAATATATAACTCGAACTATGAATTATTTAAGATTTAAATAGCTTTGATTTTAATTAAAAAAATACAACTGGTTTCTGTGTTCAGTCCTTTAGAAACTATTAAGTGTTTTAAAATTCTGTATTGCATAGTAATTTGGAACACTGCATTTTGAGTTATTTTGCATAAAATGCCAATGTCATCATTAGGAATTTTGCTTAATACATTCCAGATTATGATAGGATTGTCGAGGAATAAAAAATCTTATTGACTGCCAATTATAGATTATTGAGGGGAAAAAATAACAAAAACAGTATGTGCATAATCATTTGGAACACAGTGTATAGTCCTTGATACCTTGATGACAGTGACCAGGAACCTCTTCTCATCCTCCTCGTGCATAGCGCCACTGATGGATCCGATGGCCCAGCACAGTGTGTTGAGGTTCTTCCAGGACCACTCGGTACCGTTGACCTGGTTGTGAAGCTTCTCTGTCATTATGCGCTCTGTGTCTGCATAGTCCAGGTGAGTCAGGTACACTGTATGATGGCGGGGCACAAAGTGAACAGAGGCGGTGAAATGTTTTGCCAGTGTCAATCAAATGGTCTATTAAAAGCCTCTTTCTGATCACAGACTGAGGGGAGAACAAGTAAACTCCAAACTCAAATTTAAAAATGGAAAAAAAAAAGCTCTCATTACTAAATCATACCGAGGGTTTCCCTCATGTTCTTGTACAGGTTGATGGAATCTGTGTCCTTCATGAACTCTCTGACCACCTCTCCCTGGTCATTCTCCACCACCAACACCTCCTCTGGCTTTGCCATCCGACTTACCATCAGCAGACGCACCTGTCACAACAGATAAAACGCCTGTCAGCATATACACACACATTCTCTGCAGAGCAGTCTCACTGCTCTCGCACATATCAATGTGCAATGTGTAAAAGCATAACTGTTATAGGGTAATAAACAAAGAGGTGTTGGTCTCAGAGCCCCACACACACACACACATAAGAATGTAAGATATCAACACAGAGAAAAACAGCCAATGCTATTTTGCTTTACTAGCTGCTGAGTTTCAGTAACGTTGCATTTAGTGACTCTTTTGGCAGCAGTTTAGCAGCCACCTGTTGCCTGAGCAGTGCCAGCTGATTCTAGTATGACAGCGAGCGAAGACTGTAGGATCCATCAACTGAAACACTTCTGCACCTTTAAACCACCGTGCCATCTCTAACTTGTGGGAAATGTTTCTTATAAGTAATATTTGCACACAAATCATTCACAGCTGTGCAAATTCAAAATATTTAATGCTGATTAAGCTTATAGCCAACAATGCATTCATTCATCATATTGCACAACATTAAATCAACATTTGTACAAAGTGTTACATAAGGGACAATGCCAATCAACACTAGGTGTTTTACATCAAAGTTTGCTGTAATTGGCGGTGTGTGTGTTACCTTGGAGAGTACAGGAAGATAGAGCTGTCTGCGTGGTGGCACGTCAAAGTGCTGGTTGCCAGAGAGCAGGGGGGACGTGGACGTAGAGAAGGGACTCTCTCTGTAGAGCTCAGCAGCCAAGTGATTCCAATACTCGAGACAAATTTTGAAGATCTCAGTTTCTTCCACCTCTGAGACCAGCAGCATGTAGTGGAGGGCCTGAAAGAGGATCAAGGGACCAATTAGACCCTGGATGATCAACATGAGAGACCTTTTAGACTTGTGCTATATTTTCTCCTGTCTGTACAAAGCCATCATGCCACATCATGTCCCTGTGACTGACAGCATTCTCTCGTACCTCCATTAATGTTTCTCTGAGGTTGAGCCTCTTCTCAATGAGCTGCCCGTGCTCTTTAAGGAAAGTACAGAGGAACAGACTGAGGTTCTGGATGAAGTTCTGCTCGTCATCTTTCCCATTGGCGTAGGCCAGCCGAATGTTGGTGTTCAGAGGCAGCATCTACACAGGTATGGAGATCAGATTGAAGTCCTAATTAGTATCATTACAACAAGAAATGTGAAACTGAGCCAGGTCTTATCTGAGGCTATTGGTTAACCCACCTGTTTGAGTTGACACATAGTCAGGGTGAAGAGTGTGACAAACTGCTCCTCATACTGACTGACGCTCACACCAGCAATCTCTGTGAGGCACTTCAGTGTCACGTTGCGAAACATGGGCACATTCAAGAACTGCAAACAGATGAAACAGATGTTTAGTTAAAGACTATTTTGGTTAACAGTTTGTGTGTAACAGTAGCAATTATGTTTAGTATTTTGAGCTTGCTCGGCATATGCTTTACTTCACTGCTGACAAATCCATGGTGGAGGATTTGTTTAGCAAACAGTTCATTCTGGAGAGCCCTACAACTCTGCGTACACACCTTATAAACCAACGTGCTGATCAGTTTGGTTTCAAAGATGTATCCCAGAGGAATCCAGTTGAGAAAACGCAGGAGGGTTTCCAGAGTGGCGTGGACCAGGGGGGCATTCTGGGAATTTTCCTAAGGTACAACCAATGAGACCACACACAGCTGAAGGACAAACTCTGGTGTGTGACTGACGATAAAGATCACACAACAATGGATCTGCTTACCATGACAAACTGGCAAAGCTGGAATATCTGCGAGAATTCGTTGCACATGCTGGAAGAAAAGAAGAAACTTTGAGTCATACTGTACACGTCTAACACATTTCACACTGACATTGTAGAGATCGTCCTGCATCTGAGAGAGTCTGGTAATAATTCTGTCCACTGGACAGATCTTGAGGCATTTCTTGTGATCAGTTTGCTTATGACAGATTACTCATGACACTTCCTGTCTAAAATAGAGCTTCTGATTTCCCCTCAATGTCAGTTTTTCTGCTCTTGTGTAGAGGAGCGTATTCATGTTTTCTAATGTTAGTGGAGGTAGTCATTCAGTCTGTGTGGTTGCCTCTGAAAGAAAACATTGCAGGTTCAAAGCATCAATGTCTTCTTGACTGATGAATCAAAGTTTGAAAGGTTAACCGCTAATCCTCTGAATGCTTCAGTGTGTGAACCATTTCTCAAACAGAGTGGTGTATTAGATGTATTCAGGTGTGAGTGTTTCAGCTACACAGGTGAACTGGATAAGACCAACAACTCCACCCTGTAGACGGGTGTAGATCAAACTGGACAGAAATTAATAGTCCAAAACGAAGTGTACATAGAAAACATAAACAGCTTTGCCCATCAGTCAAAACACTTCAACAGGCATCTCTGTGAACATGTGAATAAGAAAACTAAATCTGGGAAATATGATGATGTAATGAAACATTTGCAGTAAGTAGTGCTCAACAGGCGCCAACTGTCGATGGATATCGATAGCTGACCCTCAAACTGTTTCCTACACTGTGCGGCCAAACGTATCAACTGGACCGCTCATTCATACATTATTAGATTATATAAAGTACCCAACTGCCAGTAATTATTGCAACACTGGAAGTGCAATCAATGGCATAATACTTGTAATAATCCTGAAATGTAGTTTTGTGGTAATAAAAGTGTTGACAACAAGAGGCAAACGTCCAACAGAAGGAAGTTTGTCTGCAAGTCTATTAGATACAGATCACAGAATTACCTCACTGTCTTCATGCTGCAATATTTTCAAATACCAACACACTGAGATCAGATCTTATAATGCTCTGGAAGGAGCTGGGATAACATGGACTCCTATGTTATGGGATCAATTAAACAAATACTTAACAATGCTCGAATCACGTCAAATATTTAAGTTATGATTGTCATGTAGTATTCCACACAGAGTCTATGGTTTGACTAAGAAACACATCAAATTTACATACATCCAAATGTAGGTTTTTCCAGCAATGCTATCAAACTGTACGCTTATTACAACATGATCGTGGTTTGAGAGGTTTACGCTGAGGAGGCATGCTGACCTGTCTTTTAGGTGCTTGGCCTTGACCTGGGTCATCTGGCCACTGGAGAAGTCAAAGACCTCCTCGCTGAGCAGCTTGAGAATGACCATGTTGTTCTGACAAAGGCTCTCGCTGGTACGACTTGCACCCACAATGTCACTGATGAAGGTGGGCCAGTGTTTGGGCCACTCCTGCTTCAGGATCTACAGACACACAGGAACACATAACGATGTTATATGGTTCAAAGATAACACTTTCTGCTGAGGATGTCATGTGATCTGAAAAAAAAAAAAAAAAACAGAGGACAGATCTGTGACTAAAAATAACATTCAATTTCAATCCAAACCTGTGCCCTGTTTCTGCTCTGTAGAAGACTCTTACTATGATCATATAGTAGTTGATGAGACACATGATACACACACACACAACATATATGTGCACCAACATTTTAAACACAGCCTCCTGAGGACGAGTGTGGAATCTAGAGCTCTACAGTCCCTCAAGGCCAAAACAACATTAGCTCAGCTGACGCAGGCAGTGACTCACTCTCACTGGCATTAATGCAAAGTCACTCATGTAGTCGGTGAGCCAATGTCTGTCTCCCTCACGCAAATATACATCACACACACGGACACACGCCCACAGAGCGTGTGATGGAAATTGTTTTACATTCAGGAGCAAAATTCAGAGTCTGAACACCAATAAGTCACCATAGTCTAACTTGTCAGTCTCAGGGCCTTTCTGATATCCATCTCAATGACTCACAACAGCCCCTGAAGTGGTCCACACTAGTTTGTTGATCAGACAGCGCTGGGTGGTGAACAGCTCATTTCTACAGGGTGGCATTTACAGGATTCAGTGCTCTCGTAGAGTTAGGATACAATTATGACTGACAGCGTTTCCTATATAATATGTGCTGTACTTGTATTCTGTGTCATTGTTGATAACCTCTTGGTTAAAACTGCTTCATCAATAATGATAATAGAGCTTACATCCCAAATGTTTCCACTTTAACAGACTGACTCTCCTGCAGCTTTCAAGACCGTCTGTAAACACTGGCTGACTGACACATTCAAAGAGAATTATTATGCAATCCTAAAAAGGTATCATGTACTTAATTGACACGGACAGTTTTGGAGTCAGATAGACCAATTAAGAGTGACATCTTCAGGTTAAAAAGTATCACTACAAAAGCTGAAGGAAGCATTGAGGCAGATGTAAGACACTCAAACCCCCGCTGCTGTTTAAAAAAAGGACTGCCAGCATGTCCAGCTCTATTTTTAGATAAATGATATAGTGGTGTGTTTCACATACAGGTGTGCTACACTGTCAACATTACACAGTGTATGTAGTGAACAGCAATATATTTTCACCTGTTGATCACTGGACTGCTCTGCACATAGCCGCTCACTGGAGCTACAGAAAAGCCATAAATCCATAATCCACACCGAGCAAAGACATTCAAATGAGATCAGTCTGAAGGAACAGAGTTCTAATTTTGTTTACATCTCCCAAGACAATTCATCTGTTTACTACAATTCATTATTTATAGTCATCCAGCTCAGCTACAATTTAATTATCTGCCTAAACCCTCGGTAACCACAGTTTTAGCCTGTGAGAAACTAACTAACCAACTCGACTCAGGAATTTCCAACAGCTGCCAGTGAGCCATAATGTTGTATTTTGCTTAATACACTTAACACACAAACAAAGACCATTTCAGTCTCCAGTAGAGTCTCAGATATTGTATACTGTAAATTATGTTTTTGTCCTGCATCATCTGCACTGGATCAAAAGGTGGCTTAATACTCGTCAGTGGCTTTCATCGGTCCTGGGTTATTAGCAGGATATGAGTCTCTGGCTCAGTTGCCGTCAGTGTGGATAACTTCATTCAAACTGTTTGCTGCCTCTATTCTTTCTCTCCACAATTCACTCACCTGCAACATTGTGGGGTTAGGAAACCACTTAACAGGTCACAATGAGGTGTTTCTAACAGCTGGACTACAGTACCCACAATGATGGGTCACAATAGTAGTCAGGTTTTATATAGATATTACTGATCAATTAAAAATCCCTGCAGACTGACTTCATGTGTAATCAAAATGACAATCGACAAGTATGTATTTGACTATATCATGCTCTCAAACAGCACAGGAATAGATATCAGAGCTAAGACAGGGTCGTAATGTGGGTAAGAAAACCCAAACCTGGGTCTTAGGCTCAAATAAGGCAAAGAGCTGATGCCTGAAGCCATATTGACAAAGATCAAGTGCTTTAACTGAGAATGTGATTTTGGCATCTTGTTTGCTGTTCTTAAAGCCACAAGATAAAATAAACACACCACATACAACTCTGTCAGTCTTTTATAAGCATAGACTGAAACAGTGTTCAAATGTTTCATATATAATAAATTAATGAGCTTTAACCATGCAAATGTAAAAAACAAAAACAAGATAAAAACAACTGGGTGTGTTCAGTATTTTCTCAGATGTGGTTCTAAAAGTCGTTTTGAAAATGGTTCATTTGGTAAAAACATTCTTGGACTTGTCATTAGTGTTGAGGGCTTACCTGAACAAGGATCATGTTCAGCTTTCCTATGTACACCTTTTCTTTCTGAAAAGTGAAGAAAAAAAAACACCAGGGATAAACGAATGTACGTCATACCATCTCAGTTTCAGAACACAAGCCTTCTGTCATTTCATCACGTCATTAAAAATTTAACTTGGAACATGGCAAAACATTTTGAAATGTAATATGATAAAAATAAGAAGATGAAGGGTTAGAGGTCATAAATCAAACAGCAAAACAATTAAACATTCAATTTTGATTTGAGTTATCTATAATCTTCCATTTGGTCAAGAGGGAGTACAGACGTGTGTGTTTGTTGTCTGGATAATTAAACTACATGAAGGTAATGCATCCTAAAATCATAAGCTTCAGTAAGGTAAGTGGTGAATGACTAAATAATAAAATAATACTTGTAAATTATGTCTTTTCAAGCTGAATGAAAATTGTTCTTTTTGAACTGAAGGGTGCAGACCATTTATAGAATCTTGTATCACTTAAAACCCAATTACTGTTCAAAAGCAGTCTGCTCAACTTGGTTCAATAATTCCAAAAACCTTGGTTTGTTTTCAGATTTAATATTTGCAGAGTTGTAAACAGCAGAAACTTCTTTCTCAGCATCAAGTTAGTTATCAATAATGACATTATATTCAGTATATTTCAAGCTGAGTCACATCAGACAGATGTGTTTGTACACTTGCTGCCTCTGTCCGGAGTGATGCATGTTTTTTAGATTAAAACACAAAGAAGTGATTCATTTATGTCACTTTTGTCACTGGACTTGATTCCAACAGTTTAACAAACATTTAATGAATGAGAGCCAAATGCTGTGTTCTCTGGAAGAAAGGCATAAAAAGTTGTTGGCAGTGTAGGTTAAACACAATGTTTGGTCTGGACAAGGACAGCCGTGAGTAATGCTGGTAACCATAGTGCTGAGAGAAGTGACGGCTTACATGCTACTCTGGTGTAACACAGACAAAAACAAAAGGGAGATTCACTCTGATTTGTAAATATGGCTGTCGATGTTCATGTGAGTAAATCTGCTACCTTAACACTAAAAGATTTGTCCAATTCCTTTGAATTAAAATTAATACTATGGAAAATAATAGTTTTGTTGCTCCAAGGCTTACATGTTTGGATGTTGTCGTACTTTCATATTAAGTACACTAATGCACCCACACAAACATGTAATTCAGCTTGAATTGAAATTCAAAGTTGACTCACCTCCACATTTGATGCATCTGATGAAGTCTTGATAATGAGACCAACAACATATTTTTTAATACCTGGTGAACACACAAAGATCAGAAGAGCAACGTTAGCGTGAACCAATAAAATATGGAAATCTAAACACATCCTGACATGGAGAGTTGCCTGGAGCACGTTACTCAGTAACCCTAACAGTCTGCTGGCTCACAACTAGCTAAATCTGATTATCTTATCCCAGTACAGTTGTACTTTAAAACAAGTGTGGTCCTCCATGTACATACACTTGCAAAGCCTGTTGTTAAACACATGGATGTGGGCTGCAGCTGCCACTGAACCTCTAAAGGGCAAAAGCTTTGGTGAGTTCAGTGGAAGTTACATTTCCACATGTGTTTTTATAGACAGTCAAGATTGTCATTGTGAGCAGAGCATCTTTTAAAATGTGTTTTCAGCTCCCTCGCATTTGTTCCTAGACTCTGTCTGTACTCAGCTCTGAAATGATGTGCTGGGGTGTAGTGAGCGGAGCCGAAAACAAGGCAATACTCTGAAAAGACATACTTGCCGGTCGCCCTGCACTGGGTTTGCCACTTGAACATAACTCAGGCATCTACGGTCAGAAGTAGGGAAGTCTTAGGTCAATGAAAAAAGAATTTTGAGCAAAATTATAGAAGAATGGAGGGAGGCAGAATCAAGTGATTTGCACTTATACAATTATTAATTGGATTTCATAATCATTGCTTTTTTGCTCAAACCAAAATCTTTTAATGACAATTTCATCCCACTCTGAAAATTAAAATATCTTGCTGTATGGTAACCAAGAAAACAGTAAGATGTTGGGATAAGTTAAAGTAAAATGCAATTAGGCAACAATTAAAATGGAAGACTTGACATTTATTCTAACCATATAAAGTGACTGTATAGATATACTGCAATACATAGAAGCATTTAAATAATATTAGTGAACATGTAGAATTCAAAGACATCAAATTAAAGCCTCTATGTGTAAGGTCTGAACATTTCTGACTTTGGCAACTCGTGATAATAGTTTCAGAAAAGACACTGTGGCAGAGATGAATCCATGCCAAAGTCTCTCTGCCCCCTGAAGGCTGGAGAAGATAACATAAACACGAGCCATTAGAGTCATTTTAAAGATATTGTCACATAAGAAATTTAAATCACATTTCGACATTTTTAAGCAATCTAAGCAAGTGTGAAAGTTCCTCTACTTCTTTCTTCACAAAGCTTTAAAAATCAATCCCGGGGTGTTTTGGTTGTTTCCTCTATAAAACAGCTGCTACAGTGCAGAATCCAACCTGGCTTGCAGCGACCAGTGCAAGCCAGTCAAGCAGAAAACAAACCAGCGTGCTTAGTGGGGGAACACTCCTCAACTTGGCAACCGCACGTCACAACATTTAAAAAGGCAGTAACGCTGACAGGATCGAAACATTTTGTTGAATTATGCCACAAAATAAAGTGTTACCTTCACACTGGTTCCTGGGAAGAATCTTCCATCTTGTTTTGATAACCGTTTCCAGAATCTGAAGAGCATAGTACTGTAACATGCAAAGAGGGAGAAGCATTAGGATGAAGCCATTATGGTAACACTCAACAACAAGCATTGTGTAATTCTGATACGAACCAAAAACAGTATGAAGTGGACCAGCCTGGAATAACTTGCATTTCTAAATTGGATTGGACTGAACCACGTCTTTCATGCAGATTTTGCAGTATGCAGAACATTCACTTGTAGTTTGGGTTTTTTGAAATCTCTATAAGCAGCATTAAGCTGGAACACTGCAGAAGTCCTGCTGTTTCACCCAGCATCACACCAGACAGCAAAAGACACAAGAAAAATACAATAATCCATTAACCAGCTTTTGCTCTGATTTCTCCAAGAGTGACTCTAACAAGGTCTGTGTTAAATGTTATTGTACCGAGGCTACAGATACTGTGTAGGGTTGGGCATCGAGAAGGTTTTTCTTCATTCACGAAAATATCAAAATAACTCACAATTATTATACTTAATTGATAAAGGTCATATGCAAATAATGGAAATATTTCAGCTTGTTGGCGTAATGACATTAAACCGTCACACAGTGACAACGATCATGGCTGAAAGTGAAAGTAACATTGCATGGCTCCACAGTAGAGGAATTGGTTACAAAAAGGGGAGCGATTTCCGTCGTGTGGAAGTGGTTTGGTTACTAAAGAACAGATGTACACAGCAAACCACGGTACTATGTGAGAACTACAAGAAGACTGCAACAACAAACTTATTTCACCACCTGAAGAAGCATTCCATTTTGAGTTCTAACAAAAATATCTGAATATTTTGTCATATTGTGAACAAGGTGATCACTGCACAAATGCGTCAGTCACACCAATTGTGGCCCTACGTAAGAAAGTAATAGAAGAAGCACCCTACAGCTGGCTTAACTGTTGCTGCATCACAGCGTGTTCCTGTCAAGGTGACGTGGTGGTCGGTCAAATATGTGCATGGCACATTCCTTGTAGATTAGTTTGTAATATTAATACCTCATTTCTAAAGATCATTGCGATCATTGCCACGAAAATTCAAATGATTGCCAAAGTGGAAACTTTCCAGAGAAATAAAATTGTCCCTCACATTGTAAAGCACTGTGCAGTCTGATATGCGTTTAAAATTTTAAATTGGAAAAATCAAATTGGACCTCCTGAGTTGTCGTTTATGGTCTCACTGGTACTTGAAGCAATGCGCCCCCCCATGAATTTAGCTCTTTGCTTTAGAATCTACGTTTTTTTTTTTAAAGTGAATTTTAATGGCAGACTAAAATCTGTTAAAAATAAATGGTTATTTGGTTTCTTATATTACTCAAACAGCATGCCGAGCAGCACTTAATAAGAAGCAGAATCTATAAGCAGAATCCAAAGCGATAAAATTTCATCGATACCCAACCCTAAACTATGTGAGTCCGTTTTCAAAACACTAAAATATGGTAAAGTATGCCCTAATAAGATCCATTTAACTGGTGTGTCATAAGGAACAGCAAGACCAACCACAGGTTATGCCCTGTATTCATTTATGATTGCTTAGAAGTGAAGCATGAAGAAAACAAAAACATTTGATTTATTAGTTTTTGATCTAATGTTTCTTCAACTGACTGTTTCAGCTGTAGGGATCATCATTTCAAGAGGACGATTCCAAGTAATAATGAATGACATGTAGTATAGGATGTTATTAAAGCAGGATTAAAAATGTGCTATAGACAATGGATGCTGGAAGATTAAAGGTGAAATCTCCTGACAGGCACACTGACTGCTGGGCACCATTGACAGGTGTCACTGAGTGTTGCACACATTTCTGTTTTGTTTCACCTTTAACTGCCACACTTTGCACAAACCACCACAAGAGGTAAGAAGAGAGAGATTATCAGCAGTTAGACTGCCAGATGCAACTTTTTTTTTAGCTGACAAAGCACGTTATTATTAAAAGGGTCTGGGCTGAAGAACTGAGGGGAAGAGGGGAGAAGAGGAAGAGGATGCACTGTCAAAGGAGAGAAGGGAACAGAGCCATGATCCCTACAGGTGAAATTAAGCCATTAACTGATTGCCTCTCTACAATGGATCCTACTGACTGCAGCCTGCACCCTCCCTCTGTCCAATGAAACAGATGCAATAGAAACGGATGAACAGAATTCAGTCAAAGAATTTAAAAAAGGGTAGACCTTGTGGAGGCCTGCCGTCAAAGCCTAGCTGTGTCATGATGCACAGGATGACACACCCCTTCTCTTCCTATTACAAGCCATAAACATAATGGAACATTGTGATTAATATCAAATAGTCACAGCTTGAATTCATTACATTTTTTAAATAGAATTACTGTAGTTACTAAGAAACAGCCAAATGTTCAAAGTGCTGTGAAATTATGCACTTTTTACACTAATGAAACAAGATAAATGCAGAATTCAAGAGGTGTTTACCGTTTGTTCCCACTTTTCCTCTAATGATGTCTAATTTTTTTTTTTTTTTGGCAAATTACAAATTTAAAACTAGAAAAAGTGCTTTTGATACATCAACTTAAGACATTAGTAATGAATGTCAGTGTTAAAAGCAATCTTACAGGCAAGCAAAAAAGAAAAAGGCAAATGTCACGTTGTGTACTTTGAGGAAGTTGTAGATGTACTGCACTGCACTTCACACTCAGTACATAGTCATTTTCCATTTATGCACTAAGCTTGATAAACTGAAGTATTATAGTCAATTGTTTTGTTAATACAATTGCGAATTACTAAATGACTGAATCACTGGCTTCACTATTCACCACTGTTTGCTTTATCAGCTGCATCAGTGCACAGGAAGGGCACAATGTACACTTATCTGTAGACATATTGCAAGGCACAACCCAAACCTGCCAATCAACTACCACATGAAACAAGCTAGAGATGTTGTATATTTATTAATAATACATTTTTATTGTGACTAATCAAAACCAGGAATGTTAACTGATAATATTGGATATTGTTTATGTATGTGTGAATATTTTTAGCAGCTGCACAACTGCAGTACCTGATGGGAGCCCATGCTGTGAGCGCAGCACCTGTGTTTTTATATGACAGGAGGGTAAAAGGTGTTGCTGACGTGCTGGAAGTGAGAGTCCATTCAGACTATATGCTATGGCCTGCAGCTCATTAACTAAATGCTTTACTATGCGTTTATACGCTGCAGAACTGATGCACCAGATCTTTATCAACAAAGAGTTACAGTAATAAGCTGCAGATACAACTGACCACCGGCCATGCAGACGGCCATATACACATATGTCTAACTAATAAGGTGTTACGCCACAGTCTAGGGGTGGGGGAAGCCCACTCTATTTTCACTGACATTGGCATTTGTGAGCTACAGCTCTCCATGGACTGAAAACTGGGTTGGACTTATGCTTATGACTCTCTTCAGATTACTTAATCGATTTGTTTATTTGGTCAGAAAATGGGTGGTTTGCAACAAATCAATTAAATAACTAATTGTTGCTGCTCTAATTGGACTTACCCTGAATGTTAGTCTCATCTTGTCTATGTGCAGTAAAGCATGTCAGTTCTAAATAAGTATGTTTAAACAGGAGCAACAATTGTATCATTTATAATTCAACTACTTTATTTATTACATTTTGCCCATGTCAAATTTTTTTTTAAGTTTTCTTGATGTTTGATCAACTGCTTCAAATGTGTAATATAGGAAGGAGGAAGGAGTTCATTCCAATTCAGACCTGACTGGGCACAATCTTCAATGGCTTATTTAGTATTGTATGTTATAACCAGGAGTTGACAGGCAAAGTCAGTTGTTTATCTGGTATGTTCCAATCCAACACAATTCATTTTATCAGAAGCACAGAGGTCCTGCATAGCTAAAGAGTTAGGGCATAGTGCAAATACCGCCAGGACTACGTATTCAACCTCTGCTGTGGCCATGTGCGCCCACAATATGCGCTCACAGTACATAAAGCTGCTTTCAATAAAAAAAGATCCAACAGTTTCATTTATATAATCTAAATCATGCTGTCAGCAAACCACTGCGGTCTGGAGTAATGCTTTGTTTTTTGTTTTACATATTGTATTTGTGATAGCATGGACTTCCTCAAAGCACAAGTAAGTGTATTTCAATCAATGCTTTCAGGACTGGAGGTGGCTTACTTTGGTGTTCATGTTCTGGGAGAACTCGAGGATGGTGTCCACTCTCGTCCAGGCATCCGGGTGCTCTTTTAAGTGTGTCAACACTTCTTGTGCCATTCTTTGCTGGAATACAAATATGAAGTATACTTTAGACTTAACACTGAGGTGTCGCAAATGTAAAATCATTGGTACTTGTGTGATGTAACGATCATGTGAATTTGTCACTCCTAGACTGACTCATCAAACAGTCTGTAAAGCATGTGTATATGGATATAACGTACCTGTGGTCCCACCCCATGATATAGACAGTTCACCACATTATCCAGCAGGTTGATATCCAGTTTCTGGTTGAAGTCCAGCAGCTGCTGTGCTGCATGGTCTGCTAACATTGTCATAATTGCTGGCATAGAGCTCTGCAACAAGGACAGCGGAGGGAGGGGTCATGAGTGCACAGAACACATTCAACAGGCAAAGTCATGTGAACTGTGTGTTTAGAAACAATTCCAAACAGCTGACCACTAAACAAAAAATCCCCTAGACCCACCAGTGAGCTGTCATTTTAAGAAGTTAAGCTCACAGTGTCACAAGCCTGTCACCGTTCAAATAAGCATACAAAGGAAATGAAAGCTTGGTCGGTTCTTCTGCTGGACTGAGTTTAAAAAAAGTGCAATCTGGCTGAAAATCTTGGACTCTACTCTGGTTTACCCCAGGAGTCTGGACTTTAAAGTAGGAACTCATGCAGCAAAGATAAATTAACTTAATTTTCACATCAGTGGCTGGTAACACTACAGTTACTGTAAAAACGTTTGAAAACTTCAGTTGACCTAATTGTATTGTGTGTGTGTGTGTGTGTGTGTGTGTGTGTGTGTGAGGGGGGGGGTGGGGGTAATATTGATTTGAGTACACCATTCATAAAACCAAAGTCAATGACATTTCCCCGTTTGTTTAAACTATCCGAACGGTAAATAAGCAGGCTGCAGCCTGCTCAGTCCGCCCTCATCGCCCGCTCTGATCTACTAATCAAGCACTTCTTTCCACGACCATATTAAGAAGGTTTAACCGAGCCACGTGCCGGATATACTAGGCGACGTCACGTTGTTTACATCTGCAAGTGACGGAGCTCACTCACTCCAAACACCGACCGTAGCGGGCGGCCGCGGTTTAAAATGACCGGATAATGAATGCAGCCTACAAGCACGCTGACAGTTAACGTGCATCACCTGTAACATGACGAATGTAAACAGCGTGCACGCGGAACCAGCGCGCCTCGCGCTCAGAACGCTAACACCCCTCCTTCAGTCCATGCTACATTCGGAGCTAGTTGTTAGCGGTGTGTCGCACAAACAGTTCACATGTGGTCCTTTCGACGCGGACTACAACCACTCCCACCAGCGATACCACGGAGGGGAGAGCGCCCATACATACATTTCTGTTCCCACTATCGTTTAACAGCGCTGCTTTAAGGGAAGTTAACGCTTTGTGTCGCGGCTACACTCCACAAAGACTGGCCGGCGGTGACATTTCCAGACAGCAGAGATAAAGTTAACGCTGCTAAGTACCTAGCAACATCAACTTGACATCCGCTCACATCACGCACGCAAGTGATGCTGTGCTGTGGTGGGAGAGGCACGGATTTAATCGCACAGCGTTTGGTTACTTATTCATCTGCAGTGTCGCACGTAGCGTTAATAGACGCAGCCTCGGTTAGGTATACGTTTAGTTAGGTTAAGTTACAGCACACTTTGTGACAGCCGTCGTTAGCTAATCCTTATAAAGTGGCCAATGCTAGCTTAGCGGACAGCCGAATGCTATTTGGTTATAGCGCTGGTGTTATTGCGGTGTGAATTAGCGCGTCTGCTCAGGACTATGACAAGGCTACGTAAACTAGAAGATAACACAACTATATAGCCACACCACAGTGCATTTTATTACCCTGTACAGGTTAAAGCCAAGAAAGGTTAATCACAGCATGGCAGGTTTGCACTTCACCCCCAGTTACCTACCTAAAGTCCGAGGCTCTGACTGAAAAGAGTGGCGTCTGCCAAAGAAGCTACAAGATATAGTGAGTACTTCAGTATCACTGTTAAAGAAAAGATTTCCTATTTCTGCAGCGTTGACTATCTCCAGCTCCAGCAGTGTGAGTGATGTCTGGCTGCTAAGAACCACTGATGTGGATTCCAAAAACTACTATCACGGCAAACCCAGCAATATGTCACTCCGATACATTTTACGAAACAAAGTAAACCTTGATTCACTAATTAATTCGTTACTCTAATAATTTTCCAGCGGGGCGGTGTAGAGGTTGTGTGCCTGCGCCTCCTCTCCTCTCTCAAGCAACTAACTCTCAACCGGTTGAAACCGGTTCAGACTGGGAGATTCCATCTCGGTTTAGTTTTCAGCCGATGGCGCCGCGTAAAAGTTTGGACTGAGGTGACGCCCACACCGCGCTGTGATTGGCCGCGGCTTTGGCAGAGACTTCCCAGTTGGCGTCCCATTGAATGAACGAGCTGTCAGTTTATTTCAATTCGCTCAAGCGCCCACGCGACTACTCCGCCCGGAGAGAAAAAGAGGGCAGACTCCCATGCAGAGTGGACTTGTACATGAGTCCGCTTATCAGAATAGGGAATAAGTAAGCGACCACTGTCTATTGCTGCTCCCGAGGGTCAAGTTATACATTACCTTCATTGATGTAAATGCCACATAGCGGTGGCCGCACGCGCGTGCGATACGAGGCGTTGAACTAATGCCATCTAATGATTTTATCCACTTAAACCCCTCTGTGGATGTTCTACCACTTTTAAACGTGACACAACCAGAAAACACAGTGATCGTCTAATGCAGGTACACACTTTTTTTGAGGGGGGGTGGTGGTTTGAATGATGTGCAGAAACCGCAAGTACAATTTGCCTGTTGCTGGTAATTTTCCACCAGCCACGAGTGGGAGTGGTTACATGATCATGAACGCACGGGGTTAGAAAAACGACCTGGAGGAGAATTTGTTTCCCGAACGGGCAACACAGTAACAAAAGTGATCGCCTGACTTTATAAATGCGCAGTGTCAGCAGCGGCACGGGCAACAACAAAACGCAGTAACATTGTCTATATTTCGCCTAACTGAGAGCCATATACAGCGTGCACCGCTGTCAATTGAGGATGCAAACATGACAGCGTCTCTCTCTCTCTCCCTCTCTCTCTCGCTCTTCTGTGGTCACGTGGTCCAGCGCGCTACTTGATGGAAAAATACTGGATTTGGTGTGTAGTGGAGACAGTACACAACCCAGTAAAGTCATTCAGGGAGGATTTTTCGAAGGGCGTTCGAGTCTTTACCCAGCAACACTGCCTGCCACTCATTTCTTTATGTCTGGGCGACCCATAGAGACATGCACGACTTATTTGTTGTTATTCGAAGTGGTCTGCATGCTGAAAATGCTGTTTGTGCAAAGTCACCTCATTTCTGTGTGTTCTGTTGGATTTGGACTCAAGAGCAAATGTCATTTTGTCCTCTCAGTGTGTTGCAACAAAAAGCTGGTATTACTTTTAGTCGCGTTGTTTCAGAGTTGCACACAACTAGTGCATTATTCAGCTCAGAGCATATGCTGTCATGCCCATAATGCATACTATAACAGCAAGTGGTAAACCCTTAGTGTAATGTAGGTGTCACACTAAGGTGCAGAGTATCATTATACCTCACAGAACCCTTCAGAGAAATACTTATTTTATTGAAGAGAAGTTCCATATGCTTACCATACTCGAATATAAGTTATTGTATCTGTGCACTGGTGGCGTGTCGATGTCCTTGGATCAGCCTCACACCCCAGACAGTTGGCCTATATCCGAGCCTTTGTTATTAACAAACAAGATTTCAAAGCCTATTATCTATGTGTTGATTCACGAATGCCATTTGGTTTGCCCTCCATGCTGTCACATTCCTAGAATCCTCGACCCTCACACACACACACACACACACGCACACACACACACTTCCAGACCCAAACAGGTCAGCCCACTTTTCAGGAACAGAATAGTCAGAAATTAAACCTGAGAGATATTCATATAGGTTCATATGACGCACTGCCCTGTGACTGTTTTCTGCTTTAACTGCTGTGGTTTATCATTTACATGAGCTATATGCACACAGTTGTCAACATTTGCGATTTTGACTGATGTCAGATATGCAAACAAATATGCATGCATGATAGACTGCCAAGCGTTCCATTCTGTTTTCATATTTCCTCATTGTCAACTCATTTCCTCTTGTCAAAAAGCATATATTCAGAGTGCAAATAAACATAAACCTGCAAGTGTGTGTGAGAGAGTGTGAACCCTTGGAAATATGCATTCACACCAGAAAATGTATCAGGTATAATCACAGTAAAGTCATGCTGAATAAAGGCATCCCAGCTCATGTCACTGATGAGAATTGATCTTAATAAGGCAAAAACATGAGTTATATTTTCAGAGGGGCATTCACTCCTGCCTCTTTCTCAAAGTAGGCCATGCTTTACAGTGTTTACACCAGTGTGATATGATTCAATATAAACATACTTTGACAATCTACATTATTTCATTCAGAGAGTGATGTCGCCCACGAACAGCCGCCTTCCTTCAGGCCCTCACTGTTAACAGAGCTGGGCTGTCTGTGCTGTGCTGGAATTTATTGTTACACATGTGTGAAGTTTAGAGGTAAGCAATCTCTGTCAGGCGTAGGCTGGTTAAATCTTGTTCTGTCTGGTTAGGGCATGGTAGGCCATTTACATATATTATCATTGCACCACACTAGTGGGTTGACCTCCATGTGGCAATCAGCAAAAAAAACAAACTTGTAATTGTTGTTGTGCTGCCGCTGATCCTGTGCCTCAACGTTCAAGAATTTATATAAGAGTAAGCCTTTAAGAGTAAAATGAGAAAGGAAAAATGGTGCACAGTTTCACAGGTTATCACTCAATAAAAGTTTGACAACAAAACATGTTTTATATGTTTTACATAGATTTCAGGGATCTTAGACTGTTTGGTGTGCTCATACTTGGTGATAGTTGGAGCAGGATATAATAGAGGTTGATAAGAAACTGGCTTTTAATGGGGCTGCCCCTACAGTCCATGCTTCAGTCAGGACATTATATAAACAAATAACAGCGCCATCTTCTGCAACTCAAGTGTTTAAGATCACTGCCTCAGACACGCGATCCAGGAGCGCCCTCTGCTGGGGAAACGACAGACTGAACGACTGAAAGTCACTAAAAACAAGAAAAAGAACAATCAATCAATACATCCACCCATCCTTGTCCTGTCACCATTGAATCCCCATGGGACTAAAGCCTGTCCTAGCAGGGCAGTGTACACCCTGAACAAGTCACAGTGAAATTATAAACTGTTCAATTCTGTTAGGTTTTCAAGCAATTTTTGAAGACAGAGTTGTAGGAGACCAATATAGGCTACTCTCTATACTCTCATTTTTCTCAAGGCACTTAAGTGTCAGCTCATGCTCCTCCAAACTTGTGGCCCTTGTGTCAGGTGGAACACTACACATGAGTGTTGAGTATTGTCAAAGGGTTGGATTGTCCCTTAATTTCAGTTGTGGGGGTCTATGCAGGCTCTGGGCTGCTGGGTCTAAAATAAAATGCTGGATTTGTCCAATCCAAAGCTGAACTTTTCACAGACGCTTAAATTAGCTTGATATGAGTGCAGGCAGCCACAGACCCAGTTTTCTCTTTTTGCTTGCTGTGATCTCATTAGCCAGCTCTGTGCTTGTCTGTGAGAGCTCCAAGTGGTCATAATCCTAACTTGTTTGTCATATTCTTTTATTTTCTTTCTTTGAACAGCCAAAAACCTTGTTATACCATAGCGATTTAAAAGGCAGCTTACATAATTTTCACATTTGACCACAGTTTTAGGTCATCCTTGAAGCTTTTCAGGGGCTAAAATTCAAACCAAGTACAGGTATCATTATCATATTTTCTTCCAGATGAGATCTTAACCCTTAGTGACTTGACCTTTTGACCATGAAAATACATTTAAAGTTATATTTCCACTGACAGACAATCAATTCAAAGCGTTATTTTTTTAGGCCGGTATCTGAAATAAACAGCAACAATTAGACAATATGTTGCTGAATCTTCTCCACACAGGAATATGCAGCTAGATTATTATTATTATTTTTATTTTTACAAATAAACCATTGAACATTACATTTTTTAAAATCAACTCTGTTTTTACAGTTTTGTCTTTGACTGCTACAGATGTTCTACAACCATTTAGTGGTCTCTTTAGATCAGTTTGCATTTAATGTAAACATCTGTTATATTTCTGATTCGGATTCGGATGTGTCAAACTCTGCATAAATAGATAAATGTGTATTTATAGAGAGGATATTCCTATTCAGAGTCAGCATAGATGAATGGACCAGTTCAACCAAAAAACTGGGATTAAAGGTACAACACTGATTTCAAAAAACATAAATGTAGCTGATTTCCAAAACCATCTTTCATGTGTCGACCTCTGCATCAGCATGAGCTCGAGCTCTGTGTTTACTGACAACAGTTTTCTGAAGTGTTCCTAAACCCATGCAGCAATATGTTTGATACTATCACGTCAGTTTTTAATGACTATTGGTTGACTAAAGTGGTGAACCTCATTCCATTCTTGTGAATGATCCTTTGATAGCCAATCATGATAATATCACTTGTAATCAATCAACCTGTTGACCTGTAGAATGTTCCAAACAGGTGTTTTTGAGTCTTCTGTTGCTTCTGTCTCAACTTTTTTGGAACGTGTTGCAGACTTCAAATTCATATTAAATGTGTATTTATTAAAAACAAAACAATAAAGTTTATCAGTTTGAACGTTAAATATTACGTCTTTGTATTATATTCAATTGAATATAGGTCAGAAATGATTTGCATATCATTGCATTTGTTTTTGTTTTTTCACTTTAAAAACATTGTTCCAACTTTTTTGGAATGAGGATTGTACACGTCCAGTATGACTACTACACTACAGCCAGTGTTTGCTCTTGTGCAGCGAGATGTCAGTCAGTACACTGCTCCACTGGAGTATTTTTATGGTTTTATGGTTTAACCATGTGCTACTAATTATGGAAGTGATTTGTGAGTTCATGTTTGAGCGAGCTTTATTCTGGCTATGCATGCTTGTGCTTGTGTTTCAGCACAAACATTAAGCGTACATATGTAGACTGATTACTGATGGCACAGGCCTACTTCACAATAGACATTTTGACTTGCAGCAGCAGGAAAAGTAACATTAAAGATGGCCCGGGAACCTGAGCTAAATGAAATTCACCTATTGTTCATTTAATTGTTTACACCTGTGCGTTTTCCAACCCCGACACGTTAAAACAACTCCTGTGGAAAAGGACCGATTTTCAAACTATACATTTTCACTAGTTATGCATCACTTGCAGTACTCACACACACCAGCAGGCTTGTCTAATTTGTCTTCTATGTTAAGTGCTCGAGTTAGGATTATATATGACCTGCAGTACATGTACAATCAATATTATTTATACATTAAAAATTAAAAAATATATATCTTGAGCTACTTTTAGAGCCAGCATTTATTTTTAAAGTTCAGTGTGACTCAATACATAGCTGGATGAACCTGTTGGGGCCTTCAAGGACACAGAACTTGACATTGGGTCCCTACAGTGCTAGTGCACACACATACACACTCTCCTGCTTCATGTACATTGCATATGTACTCCTGTACCAGTACTCCTGATCATAAGATATATTTTGTCAATGATTTTCTCCAAATTACAGCAACTTGTAGCCTCATCACATGATTAAACCTAGAACACTAACGTTAAAATTAGTAACACCATCACTAACGTCAGGTATATATATTACCCGACATAATATCGCGGATAAAATACAGTTTTCATCAATTTATGTAAAAGTACAAAACTGTATGCAAAATTGTAGTAGTCTTCTTTAATTTTCCAATATACAATATCACATAAAATAAAAATAAAAAAGGTACCATGGGGGACCCTTTAAAAAGGCAGCAAAATTATTGAAAAATCAGGTAAACTTAACGAGAAATTTCCTAACAAAACAAATAATGGAGCTGGGAACTTGTTCTTTGGTCCACCCATTCCTGGGACATGTGAGCCTTGTCTGGTGAAGGCACAGACTTTCTGCACTAAAATTGTAGATAGACAAAAAATGGCACTCAATATCACTAACGTCGGGTGAAAATCACCCGAACGCATGCCTCTTGAAAAAACCATAGATGGGAGGAGGGAAACAAACAAACCATTAATGACATCAGTGAGCAGCCTGAAGCTACCCAAGGACCCATGCAACTCAGACAGCAGCAACACAATGAAAATCACATGACAAGAATGGTGTCGGTGAAAATCACCGGACGTTAGTGTTCTAGGGTTAATCAGATGTATGTATAGAATAGAAACAGCCTGAGTCACAGGCTCGCTCTCCTTTCTCTTAATAAATCACTACAATCACTGCTAAGTCCACAGGAAATGATGGAAAAAGGGACTTCCCCTCCACCTGGCGCTTGTTGACAACTGAATTCGAATTCCCTGGATCATCCGTCCACTAGGTGATGCTATACAATAATAAAACAAGACACTTAACTTTTATTGTATTGATAAGTGTGCAGTTACCACTTTAATGCAAAAGTAATGCTATGAAACAGCATTGATTAGCCTGTTCAGATTTTTTAAACTGTAAAGATGTCTATTTCTTCATTTTTATCATAAGCATATGTCATACACATCATTTAATGATATTTCACAAATATAACTACATTGTATTTCACCTTGTTTTTTGTGGTGCTTTGACCTTATTTTCAAATGGAAACTGGATGCTAATGATCTCCATGTGAGAGTGACTGTTAATGAGTTTGATTATAAACAGCATACTGCCATGCATTCACTACATCAGATATTTTGATTTGAACTTGTTGCCAAGCTGGAATGCTCCTCCAAAACTCCTGCAAAATTTTGGGACATTGCTGATTTAAAGGGCGGGGTAGAATAATGCAAATGTGCACAGTCTTCACCACTTCAGATTTTAGATTTGAACAAATGTTTTGTCCTTAAAAATGCTGAAGATCTATGCATGGCGACACTCAGTTTTCACAGTGGAGGATCTTCTCACCCTGTTTTCACCTTTTGGGTGCGTCATGAGTGTTCAGGTAAGTACTTCACAAACCTTTGTTGGGAATACAAATTTCACTCACTTTCACTCTGAATTTTGCATCAATTTGATCCAATAACTCAGAAAATAGGGAAAAATACATCTCCATATGGAGTGGTGATTTACTTGGATGTTGCTGATGCTGCCACGGCCATGAAGGAACTGAAGGACAACGCGCCCTTCTTTTTGAATCTGTTGCCGCCCAGCATGATCAGAGCAGCTAACAAAGATGGAAGTCATGAAGACCAACCCCGCTGTCTCCTGCAAGATGGGTTTCATTCTGTGCCACAGCAGAGACCACCCAGTCTGTTGGACACAGCTTCCAGCCAGGTAATGAGGTGTTTGACCTCACACTAAACCGGGCATGTTTTCTGTTTCCTCTGTTTCTTCTGTGGATTTTAGATGCCTAGATGAATTTAAGTAAAACTTCTTTTCCATTTGTCAAAAGGTGTGTCTTCTAATTCAAAACTTTCCCACACATGTGGATGAAATACACCAGGTGCTCAGTGTGATCTATCCAATCACGACCAACGTGAAGGTACAAACTCACAGTCCTCAAGTGTGAATTAATTTTGTCAGACTCATCTCTCATCAGTGATAAGATGTGTTGAAAGTTTGACATTTTGTTTGTTGCTGCAGACTCTGATGTGTAATTTAACATTCTGACCTCACAGGTGGATGTGAAATCAGCCCTAGTGATGCTCCCTGACTTGTTCACCGCCGTGTGGCTCATGGATTTGTTAAATAGCCTCCACATTGGCTCCAAACGTCTCTCTGTTTCCTTTGCAACCCAAATAGGCGGGACACACCCTGCAACGATGGCAGCGAAAAGGCCATTAGAGCATTACAGCAGCCAGTCTACTGTTCAATATAACACAGTCCAATACCTTTATTTCTGCGGAGTTGGACATTTTATTGCAAAAATAAAAAAATGAAAAGTGATGGGATGAGCAGCTGGAGGATGAGTAACTTGTATGTTGTATCAGTAATATGGGGTTTACTAACACAATAAAAGACTTCCCAGGTTCAAACTCATCTGAAACCATTAAAGATATTTTGTACCATTTTCAATGTTTCCATGCTGTGCACATCCTGTTATATAATCACAATTGTGTCATGTGTAAATACACTGTGGCAAAAGTCTTCATGCCAACTTGAAGATACAGAGCTGGGGGAGATTTTCAAAATCAAATAACATTGTATGTTTGATTTAGGATTTCACTATTAAAGTGTCAATATTTTGGACATAACCATAGATAAGCAAAAAGTTCAGGTTTATATTTGTATGCTTACTTTGACCTTACATAACTCTAATATTACAAAGCCAGAAAAACAGGAGTCTGATGAATATTTGAAATATACAACAGTTAAAAGTCATTGATGATAAAGCTTATTTCTGAGCTGACACTAAATGCTCATACAATAGTTGCTGGATTGATTCAAAATCTTTATTAAACTGAAACAGACTCAACTTCATTCAAATTTATTCAACAAAATCAGCAAAGCGTAAATTGATACAGGTTATTATTAGCACAGTCTTACTCTTGAATGTAACACCAATGCAGGTAAATACACATGTACCATAAACATCGCATAGAATTATTTGCACAGTATGTTATCTGTGACAGCTCAATTATCAAAGATCAGTTTACATGACTCATTACATTGGTTTTGTTCTATTTATACCCTTATTGGTATTGCTGAGATATTCATTGCACTATAATTGCTGATTAATGATTATGAAAAGTTATGAAGTGAATCGAATTAAATAGTCCAATCAATCATTCCTTACAACACAATCTATTTACAAAGAAAAAGGCTTAAAGATTTGCTTTTTGTACAAACAGCATATTGTTTTGTCAGAAAAAATAAGGCTGCAATGTGAGATATTATTACATTTTGATAATAATAAAAGGCCAATATATGTATAAAATAGTACTTTAATATTTTTTCTTACAGGAGGAGGAGAAATATGTTTTGCAAGCATATAGTCGTTAGTTTTGTATCAATCTAAATGTTATTAGAAGACAACATTAGCCATGTAACAGATAATAAGGTCAGTAATTAGTAGGAAAACTGCAGCTAGTAAATTTTTGGTGAAGTCAGTATAAAATGTGCACAGACACTTTAATAATTTCAACAAAAATTAGAGACTACATTTCAAAACATGTCAAGTCTCAGTGAAGCTTGTAACACAAGTAGCCTTTAACAGGCTGCAGTCAGCACAAATAACACATTCATTTTATAATTAGTTTGCCTAAAGGTCATGTGACAATTCATTATGCACCCCTCGATATTTAACTTTAGTTGCTTATTTCTCACATTCAAATGTACTACTTTCAGTAAGTGATCTCTTTTCTGTTGTATTTCTATTTTAATTTCATTTCATGATGTTATATCAAACTAACAGGACTGACCCACTCAACTCTTAGACACATTTCCCCTCAGAGGAAATGTTTACTTGCTAATAACTGAAATCATTTTGCAGATAATAGTTGTACGTCAAAGCAGCTCTGCTCACTGCTTGCATTAATCCTCATTAAGTAATTTCTCTGGCCCATAACCTCAGGGCACATTTGCACCAAGTGTGTGTTTGCGTAGTGGTTTAGTTAAACTCTGGAGTGTTTACTCCTTTGGCTTGGTTCATTCGGTCAGGTGAAAGCGTTTGAAATAAAGTAGCAGTGAATAACAAACACAGTAAGACAACAGAAAATGTGTCTCAGTTCTCCAAGAAAGCTGTGCTGCAGCTCATTATCGAGCTGAAAGCAGGTCGCGGGGGCTACAGGAAACAACAGGTTTTGTGTTATTTCTGTGGATTTCTCTCACATTTCACCAGACAGTCTGGTGGCAAGGCAACCAGGCACAACCAAGGTGCACTTCAGCAATCCTCTGAACCTCCAACTGATCGAGATGCCATCCTATGAGGCAGTAACAGAGTGGGATAAAACTCACTTCCCCTCTTTGCATTAATAAAATAACAATAAAATAACTTCTTCCTTCTTCTTATTTATGATCTATCTATCATAACCGTGTTAACCACATAAATATCTGCCTCATGTATCGCTCATGTTTACCTATCTTATTTAACTTTTATGTCATGGGACTCAAGTCAGTCAGTTTCTCTTTCTCACGCTCTCTCTGTTGTCTTGTCACCTGTGTTTGACACTTAACACTGATATCTGATAGTGAATATTAGTTATTCATCCAAGTAAAAGGACACTATATTTAATATTGCACTTTAAAAAAAAATGAAGAAGGTCTTGTTAGAGACAGATAAAATAAAGAATGGTCAAACTCAAAGCAGTGGCTGAGATATTCTGACTTTTAGTTGGTCATTCGAAAACACTGGATCCTACATTTCCCATATTGCAACTCAGCTGCACGTTTCATTGATGAAAAGATTGCCATGTCATGCCAAACTTTGGAAGCATTTTAATCACCCGCACTGCCACAACAACCAGTACTGTGCCTGAGCATATGCTGTGTAGACACTGATGGAGGACTGGAGCTCTGCTTTTGCTCTGGGGGCTGTGTAAATATTGTGTTCATTTTTCAGCCATGTAAGACATTATACAACTGTTTTAACAGGCTCCAACAATCGTCCAACAAACCTCAATAAGGTTTGTTGGACGACTGGCTGTTATCTTTTAGTGACAGTACATTACTATCATGACAAAGCTTTGAAATGTTTAACTTGTGTGTACAGTGTAAGTCTAGTGTATGTGGGCTGTAATATAAATCATGTTCAGCACTTTTTCTTTTTTTTACTTTGGAAATGAATTGACTCTGAAATAGTTGGGGTATATTCTTTGTGGAGACCAGGGCTGGTCAAAACACTGGGGCACCTACTGCCTACTTTATTTATTATTTATTAGCGTTAAATCATCAGAAGTTATCTCATGACATTTTCCATATGAGCAGATCTAGACCGTACTCTTTATAATATTATTTATAGAGACCCAACAATTCCCACCATGAGCAAGCACCACTTGCGACAGTGGCAAGGAAAAACGTACTTTTAAGAGGCAAACCTGCCAACTGACCATCTGCCATGACTGGTCGAGTTGAGTTTAGTTTAGTCTTAATTTTGTAGAATTTATCTTATAAACACAATTAAAAATACACAACTGAAATAATCGAGGGCTTAAAACTAGATTTTGACCCTAGAGAAGTTGGGACCTCAGGTTTCAGGTGAATGTGTTTTGCCTTTAGGGCCATATTATTTAAATATTCTATAATGCACTTCAGTGCATTATTTACAAACATATTTATAATATATTACCATAAACAAATACCACATGTTGAAATTGAAACTTTTGCCATCCTTAGGGGTCTGAATCAGTTAAGGTTATGATCTTTTTATAAACAAGGACAGAGTTATAGCCGATATCAATCAGTTCTACAAATAGCATGTAATAAATCAATCAAGCTACCTTGTAACTATCATAGCAGCGTCTCCCCACGCTTGTTTCCACATCTGCCTGTCTGCCATCTGCTCTGCAGCTACTTCAATAATAGCTTGCAGCTGCAAAGGAGGAAGAGGGGGGGCCGGGGGGGTGGAAGGAAAAACCCAGAGGGGTGAGAGGTAAAGGGAGGGCAGGCGGGCGGGTGAAGAGGGGGGTGGAGGGAGGGAGGTAGAAGGAAGGAGGGGGCGGTGAAAGCAGAGCTGTGATGCAGACAGCGAATCACATGAGCAGGGATCTGTTTACAAACTGAGGGCTGTAGACGAGAAGTGGTGAAGGGAGATGAGGAAGGAGAGAGGAGGAGAGTGAATGTGAGAAGAAAAAGACTGAACAAGAGGGGAGAGCCTGGATCTGAATTAACCTCAGACACGTTGTCTTCCTGTGTTACATACCTCCCTGTGGTCTTTGTTCAGAGCAGGAAGGCAGGGGAAGAGATGAGACATGAGACTGCTTTTCACAGAAACACTGAGGCTGCCTGCCTGCCTGCCTGCCTGTCTGACTGACTGACTGTGCTGCCGGGAAACCCATCCATGTCCTTCTCTTTGTCTCTCCATAACTGGCCACAGCAGGTTTTCTCAGCCAGAGAGGAGGAGAACAACGTGGAGATCTAAAAGGAGAGGGCAGAGGAGAGAGAAGAAAATAAAAGAAAGAAGAAAAGAAAAGGAGGAAGGGAGGAAGACACTCGTGACAATGTTTTGAAGGGGTGACAGAACAAAAAAACAGGGACTGTGCTCGGTCCGAGGTACACATCCACAGTACTGGATGGGATTTGGAGTATATTTCTGTCAGTTACATTGGTGTCTTTTTATGCACAAGGCTCACAGGTTCATCCCTTTGTCTGTGAGTGAAGATAACAAAGGAATACTTAGATGTAATACATTGGCACTTGTTTGGGACTCTAAATCTCAATTAAGGTGGATATTTGTGTCACATTACTGGGGTAAATCATTGCGACAGTAGTTTCAGTGTCAAATGAGCCTTGTCTCTTCCTGAGAAACTCGGAATCTCTACTCTGCTTTCCCCAGACCACAAGGATTTTACTATTACGAGTCTGAACTTCAAAAGTTGTGGACGCAGAGGCTGAAGCTTCTTCTTTGGTGGAAACAAGACTTTTCAGAGAAGTCACAAACCCAAAGAATTTCTGGGTTTGCCAACCAAAAACATCCAAACATTTGATGCATCCTGTCAAGTGGTGTGACGGTAAGTCTCCTGGAGCCTGTTGCACCAATTTTATTTTAACTTCATGCTTAGCCTGTAATTAAGTTACACATCACTAAATCAAATAGGGTTGCACCACACAAACTACTTCTAATTCGAGAGTGCTTTGCCCTCGAACATGCTTCTCCAGTGGCGGACTCAGGCTGTCTGAGAGGCAGTGGTGACCTGGATGATAAGGCCACCAGCTGCACACAGAATGCATGATGCATTTGGTTTAAAACTGTCGTTAGGATTATATGACTCAGATTTAAGATTACACCTCTTCAATAGAAACACAGAAGGGACTTTAAACTAAAGCACTGCATCAGGTTTTCTCCACTGGAAGGGTAGTGTAGACTTTACCATGTTTTCTTCCACACTTGGCCACCGTGAAGCCCTTTGTCACGTGCTTTTGTGGCATCTTATTTTGAACATGGATAGAAACAAGTGCATCTGTGAGGAATTTCTTGTGTCCCTCCTACCTCTTCAACAACATACTGTACGGCACTCTTCTACTAACTGCTAAACTGCTAGACTAGTGCCGCATCACTAGCTAACACTAGCTGGTGTCTCAATTTGGATAATTCTGTTAGTACACTTCTCCTGTAGTACTATGAAGTACATTGTATACACCATGTACTTTCTGGCGTAGTGTGCTAACTTCAGCAGGGTAGTGTCTCAGTTTCAGTATAGCCTTTGTGCACTTACTGGAAATGACATTTGCAAAATTGTATTGCTTCTTCTTCTTGCTTGCTATTGTTACATTTCTATACTTAGTATTCACCGCGACTGCTTCAGCTCCAGCAGCTTCCTTGGTCGCCATTTTCTCAGCGCCGTTGGTCCCTCCTATTCCGCTACATAGCCACAATGGTGACCACTGAGGGCAAGAAGTGTCCAGTGTTCCACAACTTTTTGACTGTTACAGGTGCACCATCCAGGTACTCACAGGAAACTCCATTTTCCCATAGCTGACAGCAGCGTGGCCAAGAGTATGAAATAGCAAGTGTAAGTACAGACGTATGTGAATTAAGGCACAGCGCATGACTTGCTAGCATTTGATAAGCTGGTACTAATCAGCTTCCCTTGCTGGCTCTCTTGGCGTGCTCAAGGTAATGCACATTGATTGACCCAGATGGTGGAGGTGGAGGTGGATCTGCTATACCTCATGCTCCCTGCTTGTTCACCATATCATTATCATAGAACTGGAGTTCTATTCAGATAACTAATATTTGGGATGTAGAGTGCATATTAGCTATCAGTAAATATTTACACCCAGTAACTACCAGGTGTAAATGTTTAATTTAAACATAGATTGCTTAGGCTAGCTTAACCAGATATTTTCCACTCATTCTGCATGAATATGACTGATCCTGGGACATATATTTCTCCATTTATGCAAAAGAAAAAAAAGTAATACCTACTTTTACAAAAAGTAAAACTAAACCTGGTTCTGTCATTTTTCAACAAAAACATAAAAACAAAGCTGCTATTTCTTTTTGACAGTGTTCAGGTACAGTTCTGTCCAGACTGCATGCATTTGCACAGTGGCCTACCTTTTAGCGCTCCACTATCAATGATTTACTAACATCGTGCTAAGATTACAGCTGCCGCCTCCTTCACCCAGACCTTCTGTCAAACCCTTCCTAATTGCCCCCAACTGTACAACTGAAGACTGCACCCTCCTGCTGTGACCCCTGTCTATTTACAGAAGTCATGAAAAAATGACTATTGAACCAGGTCGTGGCACTTGACCTTAAGAAATAGTTAACTACTGTGGTATAAGGCTTATGTTTGTTATATGGAATGAAAAGTGTTTAGGCCCCTCAAGCTGAATTCACTTCTTTCTCCCTGAGCCAAACTCGAGAGAGAGTAACTAGGCCTACTCTTAGGCCAAGAGGCAAGTGGAACACATTCCTGTGTGACGCAAGGATGGTTGTAAAAGTTCACATGAAAGTGCTTTGCAGTGTTTGAGAGGTGCTTTTGCTGTGGGATCTATGAACTTTGTAAATATGTGCAAGATTTCCAGGTAGAGCCACTGAGCATCATGAGGATAGTAATCACCAGTAAAAACAAAAATGTTTTTTAAAATCTCCCTCAGTTCTTCTGTAGCTTAATTCCCAACCAGCCCATGGTTTGATGTGTCCCCATTAAAAAAGTATTGTAGAAATGTTTAGAGATTTTTTAATAAGCCTCATTCTCAAACTTTTTCACCTATATCTTTTTCAAACACACATTTTGGCACCACCTTAGCTGCACTCATATCTCAACTTAATCTCAACGTTCAAAAACCTTTTGCAGTTCAAGAAACCTGACAGTGTAACCAGTGTTACATTGCAGTTTGAAACACGAGGCTTCACAGATGCAGTGTGGTGCACATGTGCCAGGCCTTACAAGTTACACAGATACGTACACACATGTATGCCTCCTAAAATCCTATCCCACATCATCACCACGGGAAGCTGACACGGGAAAAGTATGGGATTGCCAATGCCATACTTTGGCTGACAGGATGATGGATGATGGAACATGTTGGTGACCATGTAAACACATCGGCTAATGTCAACCCAAGCAGACAGAGAGATTACAGAACACATGCACAGCAAATCTACAGTGAAAGGCCATTAAGGGTGACCTGTGCCTTGCTAAGAGTGAAAGGGTTTAATACAACACACATGTACATGCAACAAGTCCCACTATCCATCTGGGGACAATTAATTATGCCATTCCCTTACACCTTAATCATAACCATTAGGGCTGCACTATTATTACAGAGCGTGTTAAAGCCGTTTAATTGATTATTTTTGTCCACTCTGATGCAGTGGAACAAGCTGCAAACAAAACATTGATGTATTATTACCCTATAAAGATGGAATGGGAGACGTATTAGAAAACACTTGCTCATTTACACAGCAGACATGAGCAACACTGGCATTAGAGGAATGTTACCATCAGCACCCCAATTCCTGAAAACGATATTTGGCTTTTTAGTTGCTAAATGTTCCACTTTGTTTATGGGCTAGTTGCTAATTTTGTCTGCCTTAGGTTTGTTGCCAGGTTGCATACAGAGGGTTTATCAGAGCTTCTAAGGTTAAAGGGAGTGGGGAAACTGAACCAAAAGAGTAAAGTTTCGACTATAAAACCAAAACAATGAGCTGAGTTGAGGGAGACTATAGAATTGCATAATAATAACATGTCAGTTTATCACTAAGAGTGACAATTGTTACATTACACATAGTTGTTTGATCCATGATTTATATATTCATTTTGATCAGTGCAGCTTTAACGTCTAGTCTTACCAGAAAATTAAGTTAAAAGCTTAAACAAACTGTCAAACCTTTGACAAAAAAAAAAGTAGTCCAATAATCAGATTATTCATAAAGGAATGAATTATGGAAACTCACCCACACTACTGCAAAACATTCATGCTAACATCATTCTAAGAAATAAACGATGTGGCTAAATCTCTTAATGCTTCCAAATGGATTCACAGTCTTTAAATGCCACATGCAAAACACTCTTTAACGTGCTCTGTGTGGAAAGTCAATTTTTCGTCCTCATTTCTGCTGCTGAGTTTCTAAATGCCACATGACACAAGGCTGCATTCCATACGCGCGAATGAACTGACTGTGGCTTTGTTACCTCGTCTGTAGAACATGACATTTTCATATATTTTCTAAATGTATTTGAAAACATGAATGTGTATTTGCATTACCACAAACAGTAGGCTGCACGCATGGGTGCCTTTTTCTTTGTGTGCAGACAGAAGTTGACTCGGAGCGCAGTTGCACTCACATACCTTCATGAAAGATACTATATGTTAATATGATGGATATGATGCAGTGGCTGGATTTATTGATTTGTTGTATTTATTAATACATTATACTCTGTAGGAAGTTTGAATTATGCATTCATATAGGACATTTTTTTCACTGGAGTTTATAACTGCTTCAGAGACTTTTCACACTAATAAGAATGTAAATCTGAGAAATTTTCGTGTGAACCTTAATGCATACATACTTCTTTCCTTGCCATAGCCAAACCATGTTGCTTCAGCTGTGTTAACACAATTTCTTTTTGCCCCTGTTTCCATTCTGTGTAATCTTTTTTTTTTCATGTGTCTCTTCCTCTCAGGGTGCCTGTGTGACGTCAAAACCCGCTGCAAGATGACATCTGAAGAGCTCTTCCAACTGCCACTCAACGTCTATATAATCATCCTGGGCATCGGCCTCTTCATCCTCACGCTCAGCCTTATCTTCTGCTGCTACCTGTTCAGGTACAAGGCTGCTATACTGGACCAGTATTAGCATGTCCCTAAAAATCATTCAGTCAAACGCGTTTACTTCTGACTGGATAACCATCAGTCAAAAGTTATTTTCTGAAGACCTCCTTTGACGTTTCCACTTTCTCTCATCCGACCTCAAATACTTGCAGTAGTAGTAGTTGCAGTAGTTAGTTATTTGGTAAGAGTTAGAGCTAGAAACCTAGACTATAACCAGTAAGATTAAACTCCTACAGGCTTGAAATATGAATATATTAACAGGCTATATGATTTTAAATTTAACTGCACAGGAGGTTTTAATAGCCAGTATAGCTAAGTATACAACCAACTCTGAGAAGTCTTATGGCGAAACCCTTGTTTCCGAGCAGTGAGCGAATGTCTTGCCAGTTGGGCATCGGTTGGTATCACTTGGCATGGTTGGTTGGGATCCGTCATATGAAACTAGCAGCCCAGCTAACACCACTTAAGTTGTATTATGGGCCAGGTTTCACGTATACAAATCGTATTGGCTCACTCTGTGCATTAGCAGATAGCATTTTCCACTTTTTTGATCTTAAGATTTCAGTGAACTACACTCAGTTTATTTGAGCAGTCAGTCAAAGCAGAAGCCTCTCTTTGTATAGGGTGGAAACATATTGTTGTTGTGTTATCTGTTCATCCCTGCCCCCCCTTGTTTGGATGGTCTACCTGTACATAGTTAGTTAGAATATGTAACATTTCAACAATTTATTAGCTGAGATCTGTCCACGTCTACTTTTTGATATTACACCTCTTTGGTTGGTCAGGTTTAGACACAAAAAACATCATGGTTAGGGTATGTTCACAGATTGTCACATATACTCTGTAGATAATCAGTTGAAGAAGGTAGGTGAAGTAAGATGTTACTGGCTTTGGGACTATGTAAGGTAAAGGTATGTAAAATAAGGGTATGTAGGCTAGTGGGTTAGTATATTTTCCTAGAACACCTGTAAAATTAGTAATTTCCATGAAGGACTCAAATATGAAAATGGTGTATATGTCAATTATGAATGCAAATCTTTACTTTTGCTTTCCTGAACTCAAACAGTAATCTTATTTTTGCTTCAGTAACATATCATCCAACAGAAATCCAGTCTGAATTCTTATTCAAGGGCACGTTCTTCAAAGTGTTATAGATCTGCTCATGATGAGTGTAGATATACAGGCTGTTACTTGAATCTAGCATTGTGTGAATTCCTGGACTGCTTGAAGCAGTATCTCAGCTGATTCATACAGCATGATAAGACATGTCTTGATGAAGACAGACACAGAGCCAGCAGGCACATAATGGCGTTTTTATGCCTTTTAACCACAGCATGATATTTGTTTTTTCATGCTCCACAGATTCAGGCGACAAGGTGCACGAGAACAGTATGGCTACAATGAGGTAACATATCAACACTATGTCCAGTTTGAGTGTGAAATAGCAATACAGATGATATTTATTTGTCTAATGTTCTATATGCATTTGTCAAAAAATCTGTTCTTGTCAACAGGTTGTTTTGAAAGGAGCAGGGAAGAAGCTGAGCCTCCTCGGTGTAAGTTTCATTCTGATCTCTCTTTGGTAAATGACCAAATTTGAATTTGGTTTCACATGTCCGTGTATTTTCTTTTTTTTTATCTTCTTCTGGATGTGAAAGTATAAAGTGTGTATATTTCTTGTATAGAAAGTAGTAGTACTGTGTAATATTATAAATAAGATGTTATTGCAGTGTAATGTAAATGTAAATTGTAAACGCAGTATGACAGCTAAATTGAGTTGCATCAGGATAGACTCTATTAACTTAAAATAGTTAAGGTGACAGGCAAGTTGGTGATTCTGATTTCATTCTGATGTGATTTTCCTGTTTTCAGCAAACATGTGCAGTGTGTTTAGAAGAGTTTCGCAGCAGGGACGAGCTTGGAGTGTGCCCATGTTCCCATGCTTTTCACAAGAAGTAAGTTCGACAAGCTTTTTTGGTAACTATAAAACTTTTATGAGGTTGGACATTTGTCTCCATATCTGTGAACATCAACAACTGTGTTTCAACAACTTGGTAGACTTCATTTGTTTAGCTGTTTCATAAATAGGTAATCATGCAGCTATTTCTTCTGACTCATACATTATTAAAATGCACACAGACTTCCACTGAAACTATGTGGGATAACACTTTGGAATAGCTTTTGGCCCATCTCTTGTCAGTGAGTCTAGGCCTCATTTTGAAAAGCAGGAAATATTTTTGATTTCTTAAACTTTCTAATGTGCAAAAATGTTGACTAACCAGTTCGAGGGAATGACTCATAAATTCCACTTCATGGTGTGTTTCTGCCTTCAAACTAACAGCTGAAGCAGCCTGAGATGCAGTAAGAGTAAAAAAAAATATGGGACAACTTTTTCAGGGAGCCCTGCATAAAATGATGAGCAGATTCCTGACAACGTATGTCTTTACATGTTTGAACATGAATATGCTTCATGCAACTGAGACCTGTTTTTGCCCTGCAGCATAGGTGTGACAACAAGAACAGTGCATTAAGACCGGTTCTTACTTACTGACATTTCATTACCTGTATCACCAGTAACTGTGAACTGTGCAAATATCCTGTATGCCTGTTTGTTCAGTCATGTATTGCAACTGTTGCAAATGAAGCTGTTTGACGTCCTGTTTCTTGTCCTGATTCCTAAAGTTTCTGTCTAGACCTACCTGCGTATCTTTGTCTTTCTCCGAAACGATAAAATGAGGTAATACGTCTCTCCTCTATCTGCTTTTCTCAGGTGTCTGCTAAAATGGCTAGAGATCCGCAGCGTCTGCCCCATGTGCAACAAGCCCATTTGTCGCCTCCAACCTGACCCCCCGCAAGAACCTGAGCAGCCGAGTCTCCTGGCGATCTGAGAGGGGAACATATGTCCAGCAGCACCTCTGCTGTCAACTGAAACCTGTCACTATATCATCCTTCTTATACTGTCCGACAGACTGTAGTTTCAGTGATGCAAACATTTTTTGAGGCAGAGCTACTTATATAATTGTCTTAGGTAAACTGTAGGTCCAGAGCCAAAGAACCTACCCACACCCTCATCTTAGGTGGTATACCGTTCATATTTGCAGATTAAGGCTAACTATCAAGCCTAGATCATGCAATTTTTAGTATATAGCCAGATGCTTAAGATAATGCACAAGTGCCTTAAAGCTGCAGATCCTCTAAAGAACTAGTGGCAATCTTTAAGATGGCTGTATTAAGTGCATAAAGGTGTAATGTTTGACTGACTGGTATTATTAGTATTAAATATGAACAAAACAAAAGGACATGTACAGGAAATTAACTGAAAACGTGTAAAATGAGTACCCTAAACAGTGCATTGCCCTCAGCTGTTCTCAAAAGGGAATGAAACACGTCTAAATCATGTACAGTACTTTTCATAAACATACCACAATGCAATGCTTCACCTTTGCTAAGACTGCACCTGTCAGTGATGGCACACAGTGATGATGATTCATGAGTGTTTGCTCCACATTATAGATAAATTATGTCGGACACAATGAATGAGTGAACACTTGTGGACACAGTCCTCACTGTCTGGCTCCATTTAACTGCCAAGCTGACAGCAAGTCATTAATGTGGAAACTACAGTCCCATCGTATGGACGACATCACAAACGCTAATTCCACATTTTTGGTAGAGAGAATGCTACTGCTACTCAGCCTATGGGAAAACAGTGGTTAGCTTTACCCACTGAAGTTTAATTCGATTGAATGATTTGACGATCTGGTGTGGGGAAACTTTGTAGGAGATTGTGACATCAAGACAACAGCATCATTATTTCTGCCTCCAGAGCAGCTCTGCCTCTCAGAAATGTTTGTATGACAAACTCCAGTCTGCTCATTTCCTAAAACTGACGCGTATCGCCACATAAATATGATGTGTCTTTCGCCACAAATTGAGAGCCTGGAGCTTGGCAAGAAGAAGATTAAACCACCAGGCACCAGCTCTGAAGATATCAGGCTCTTCGCTGGCTTGTTGTTGTACCCAAATTTGAAGGCAAATGCAGAGACTGCACTTGTGAAAAAGAGGACTGGAATATCATGGGTGTGTGTATTTTGGCTGTAAATTTCGATTGTCTCCAGTCAGTCATCTCCACCCTACAATGTGTTGCCAAGCTGAGTGAAGGTAATGAATCCCTAAATGACAAGAAAGTTGAGTCATGGGATCTGATAGAAAAGACAGCTACAACCACTAAAATCACACACGCATATATAGATGTTTTTTTTAAGTTATTCATAGAAAAGTGTTTTGTATCATAAATGGCTTTCAGTAAAGGTATTGTGTTTCAGTGATGCTAAAACACTTTGACTGTTATTTGTCAAACAGTGTGTCATTGTTGCCAGTGGGACAGATTGAACCAAACATTCTTCAATGAAATCTTAGCTCCCAGTGTCGAAGAAACGTTCTGTACTGTAGTGATATAAATAGACACCCTGCACTGATACGAGGAGCCTGTTTGAGCTGGTTTCTTGTCTAAGTGAGTTGTACCGTAAACATCATTCTCTGTATGTACATGTAATATACCACAAGTACTGTGTAAATTGTAAATGCTTTAAAATTTTCTGACTCAAGAAAAAAAATATATATAACCAGTGTTTTGATATGGTCAACTGGATCCAAGTCTTTTTCTGTAGCTTTGCTGCAGGTTGGTGCTCAAAACAGTTTATTTATCATTTAAATATAGGCTGAAAAAAGTCATAAATACTCTAGGGTGTTGTTCAGCTTCTACTGAAATTCCAGCAGGCTGTTTGCTGTGAGGCGGAATGCTGCCCTCTACCGTCAATTAGGCACGTTTATAACTACAGGATGAATTGCCGGTGGCACGATAGTGCAGTGGTTAGCACTGTCTGACTGTTAGCATGTTCTCCCCACAACTCTGGGTACTCCCACAGTCCAAACATATGCAGGTTAATCAGTGACACTGAATTGTCCCTAGGTGTGAATATGAGTGTGAATGGTTGTTTGTTTTGTGCCCTGATGAACTAATGACTTTTCCAGGGTTGTACCCTGCCTCTCGCCCAATGGAAACCACAGGTATCTTTGTCCAATTTAAAGTCACCGATTAACATACATGTCTTTGGACTGTGGGAGGAAGCCAGAGTACCTGGAGAGAACCAATGCAGACATGAGGAGAGCATGTAAAGTCCACACAGAAAGGCTCTAGCTGAGGTTCAAACCTGGAACCTTCTTGCTGTGAGGTGACAGTGCTAACCAACCAAACATGCCGTGCCACCCACTGCTAAACTAAGATAATAAACATAAACATAAAGATTATAACTGCTACACAATTTAGCATGAACAGAGCATTAAGCCATCAAAGCTTATCTTGCATGGTTGTGAAGTGAAGCCAGTGTGGAAGTGCCAAACACTGCAGTTCCTTAAACGTCCATTTGAGGCTGGCTACAGAACATGTTGATCTCCATAAGTCCCCATGTTCAAATGTCCAACTTCACAGCAGAAATAAACATGTTTACAGCCTGGTACAAAAAACAGTTTTGGTCTCTATAGATAATTTTCCCATTCATGACAACTGTACTGAGGGTTAATTTATATAGAACTCACCTTTTCAAATAATATTAAAGTTACGCAGAATTAACAGTGTTGACGCTCTGACTGACCGGTGGGTGCCCTTACAGGCGGTTTGTTTAATGAATCAATTCAGCCCATCTCAGTTCCACTAATTATCCAAGTCTTTGCTTATTTTTGGATTAGCAGGCAGGCAGCATAGGGAGGACTGCCAAGATGACACCAACCAGGGCCACAACATTTTGAGCTTCACATACTTTCATAAACCTGGGAATGACATCACTCATGTAAATTCTTTATAAAAAGTAAATACTCCCAAATCTGTTAATCTGTTATCTCTTGTGACCATTCCTTGTTGTATTTCTTTGCTGGTTTCCACATTATCATTCTCAGAATAAAAAACAGCATAACCTTCATGAAATTACCAGTAGTTTGCCAGTGCAAACAGACAAATTATTTTTTGAGGGACTAGATCCTTAGATCCATCTATGAAAATCTAATCTATATTAACTCTTCCTGAAGACATAGTATCTACTACTGCTCTGTAAGAAAGCTCCCCCATTTCTGCAAGCAAAGTTTGACAAAATGAAGTTCTGAAAATGTCTATAACAATAAACTATCCTAAAACATTACCTCTGGTCTAATGTCGATTCCTTCACTGACTCACTAGAGCAAGTAAGTGATCGTGCAGGTATAAAGATACACATGGCTACAAAATCATCACCACACACAAACAAAGACAACACAAAGCTGTTACAGTGAGCAGATGTCTGGAAATTCCCTGCTCAGTCATGAAATCAAGATATTTGCACAAGAACAGAAGTGAGTCATGAAAGTTTTCAAGGACTGAGATCTTCCATTATTGACACTGACTAACTGCATGGCTTGCAAAGACACTTGAAGCACACTCATTTGAGTCCAAAAAACACAACATGGATTGATAAAATGCCATATGTAGTGCCCCTGTCAGCCCCTGACAGCCTGCGTCCGACACTGCTGTCCTTAATATTAATTAGTTAAGCTGAAACAGCGGCCACCATCCAGACAAAAGTTCAACTGCATGTTGAAAATATAAAAAGTTAATATACAGGCTTGCAATTAGTCTGACATGACTCAGGGCTGGAGTGTTTTCTTTGCTCTAAGATTTTGGGGGTTTGAAAACCAGAGGAGAGAGTTCAAGATCATTTAGACAATCAATATAAGAAAGATCAATAAATCCTGGCTGCTAATTTGTATTCATGCCACCGAATGCTGGTAATACTGGTATGTGTTATTAAACAAACAAACAAACAAAAAAATCCAAAAGAGTCATAACTGTTGACAAGCTTTACTTATCATGTTACATGTGGTTACTTCGGGGCGTTCAGCAGATCTAGGGGTGAACTGTAATGTCTCTGGTTCAAGTCTTGTCAGGCTCCTTTGTTGCATGTCTCTCCTCTAATTTTCTGTCTTCTGTCTACTGTCATAAAAATTCGAACGATTTCTCTTTGTTCCGCATATCTGTGCGATTTGTGCCCCTTTTTTCTCATGCAGAAAATTTCCTCTACTTAGGTAGCAGCAAGCGTTCATGTAGCAAAAAGTCTGTGGTGTATTTGATTCAGCTGCTCGCCTGCTTCTGTGCGGTGCTCTGTGATTAAGGTGAAATGTAACTGTAAAACAGAACAACCTGCACCATCTTCACACACTTCACACATTCAGTAACACTGTATGCAAAGCACACAGAGATGAAGATGTAATTCTGTTGGTGCGAGACAGATTAAAAGGATGAGTGAAAAATGTGTTTTTATCTGGAAACACCTCCAATAGATGAAACTTTGCTTCTTAAACTAAAGTCAACTGAAGAAAAGCTGAAATTAATTGATTGATTATCTTAAAATATTGTTGGATAGATAGCAGGTTTTATAAATGACTGAGCTCAGACCACCCTGGTTCATACCACAGTCATTAAAGAGTGCAGTAAATTTAGTTGTTACATGCTGCTCATCGGAATGCATTCAAACACATGAGCTATTAAAGATGCTTTGTACATGGTGGAGGTGAGAACTTGTTTTTTCCCCAACTAATATTAGGGCGTAGGCATGGTTAGAATGAAAACACCAGCAGCTTCAACAATATAAATACACAGTAGGTACACTCAAACATGTATACTGTGGTGCATCTCTAAACTCCCATTTAACAGATTATGGTGCAAAACTGAAGGATGATGTTACACCATCTGTTCATTCTGTCCAATAGAATTCTTTGCCTATACACCACAAGAGTTTAGGAATAGCTTTCATTTAAATCAGCCAGCTCATTCCTGTCAGTTCATGTATAATCCCTGGCTGCATGTGGTTATAAAAACACAGCAGCAACTATACATTTTGGAGCCAGTGACCTCTAATACATCAATTTTAGCATAAAATCCACTGTAATGCCTGACATGGGATGGGTTTTCCATCTTGCATAAACAACTGGATGTAAATTTTGTCCTGGAGGTAGGTCTGTGCTGCTTAGACGTGCTGCTGGGAATTACTATTAGCAGATGTCCTGACTCTGATGGGCATGTCACTGCAGCTGCACAAAGGGAGTTAAGCTCTCTAGGTTGGAGCTCTAAATCCAATCCAAAAGACTGTAAGCAGTTCCAGTGGCTATCTGGTGGCCACACCTGACACCTCTGGGGTTAATTATGAATGGAAAACAGAAAAATATTAGAACAACCAGATCAAATTTGATCTATTTAGCAGTACGAAGCAGAAATCACGTTACATACAAGGTTTGATGACAAAATAAATACAAGACACCTTTGTTTCGCAAGAAAAGTTACTTTTTGTGAATCTGTCACTGACACGAAAGATACGCTTCTAGCGCCCCCTGCTGACACAGCTGGGTATTACTATAACCGGAAAGGTTGTCTCTGTGTCTTCAAATTAAGAGTATGAAACGTCAATCGATCATGTTTGGAATTATTAGAAAGTGCTAAGTTGCTGTATATGGTGTTATATTTTATTCTAAACGTATACTTCTAGTTTGATTTAGTCATAATTTGAATAATATAACAGTGTTAAACTGACATCACGAATTAGCTTTAAGCTATTGTTAAGCGGTATGAAATATCGTTTTTGAATGCTTTGACACTTTGTTGGCCTGTATTTCTTAACACAGCTGCAGATGTACTGGCATTGTGTGGATAAAGCACAGGTCAGGAGGGAATATTTGGAAATAAAATCGTGTTTAAAATGAGCACATTTTGGAAAACGGTATAACTTTTCCGGTCAGATGACATTTATTCTGAAGGATTCAGACCGGAAGTCCTATTGTTGTCGTTGCCGCTCTAGCGCGAGTGAGGGAAGTTAGGTCGCCAGCGCGAGCGTGAGGAAGGCAACTAAAGTTAAAGAAAAGAAAGATTGAGTCAGTGTAAGTGTTGTTGCTATTTTGTGCTCATAACACAGACTGCGGCATTTAACCTGGCCAATGTGTGTAACCATAGAAACTAAGCAGGGACTGCAATAAGCGCGTGCGTGTTTCTGTTTATAGAGTTGCATATGTAACGTCATAAGCAAGCTAACGTTAGCCAGCAACACAAACGTGGTTAATTCAAGTTAACAAGTTAACCGGCAATTAAAGTTGACCTTTACAGCTAAGCGACCCGTGTTGGCCTCCTGTTAAAGATTTAAAAAGAATAAAGACAGGTTTGTTTGAAGTTGTCCGCAGCCGTTGGGGATGTCAACTTCTTTGTATGGAAGCAGGAGTCATGACGGGTCAACGAACGTGTCAAACAGCGACTCAGAGGACGAGGTGCGTTCACAGACCGACACACATCATCACTCACGCTTTGTTCATTCAGCATAACGAACATCATGTCACGTGATGTGTCTGCTGTGGCGTCGCTGTCATTGACTGATGTGTTTGCTCTCTCGCAGCCGAAGCTCCCTCTCAATCAGTTCTACCCGTACATCCGCTGCGCCCTCTGCTGCGGCTTCCTCATCGATGCCACCACCATCACAGAGTGCCTGCACACGTGTGAGTGACAGCACTGCTCTGCTTCAGTCCTCATAGTAACCTACTGATTGGGTTTCACCTTTTGGGTATCAAACTTTTCTGGGTGCAGAAACATGCAGGGTGGTCTGTAATAATCAGGGTGCTGTGGTGTCATTCATGAAACTGTGAGGGTGCCTATGCCAGCATTTCATCCCTAGCATGATGTCCCCATACCAAGTGCATCAGACTTAACAAGACCATGTCTGTATCAGCATATACTGGCTGATGTTTCCCTTGTTGTCCAGCAGTGACCTCTGACTGTAACAAACAAATTCAAGAGGTTCTAATAAAAATGTCTTTACATTAAATGTGATTTTTGGCTGTTGTGTAGTTTAGAGTTAAGATTTAAACGCTCAAATATTAATGTCTATGTAGGCTTTATACATAAGGTCCTTACTGTGTCTGACGCTGTCGTGTGCTTTGTCGTCTTCAAGTTTGCAAAAGCTGCATCGTGAAGCACTTTTTCCACAGCAACAGGTGTCCCACGTGCAGCATCGTAGTCCACCAGACACAGCCACTTTACAACATCAGGTAGGTTTGTCACATTGTGACGCATTTGCTGATTTGTATCTGTTCAATAAATAGATGTTTGTCAGTTATTCAGAAAGGATAAGTGCAGAAAAATGCTCCAGAATTCATGTTGAAATTAAAGTGAAATATTTTTTTTGCATATTAAAAGTCAGAAATGTTGACATGAGTAATTTTAAGTGTGGAAACATGCTGTCACTTCAGTCCGTGTTAAGCTTTCCTCTGTTTTCCTGCAGGCCTGACCGACAGCTGCAGGATATTGTTTACAAAATGGTTCCCTTCCTCGAGGAGTGTGAGTACAGTACAGCTTCTATCTATACTGTATATCAGGGGTCTTCAAACTGTTACACAAAGGGCCGGTGTGGCTGCAGGTTTTTGTTCCAACAAACCAAGAGCACACAGTTTGAACAATCAACTCTCTGAAGACTGAGATCAGTTGATTAAATGAGTCAAGTCTGGTGTGCTGCTGTTTGGTTGGAAGGAAAACCTCCACACCGGCCCTTTGTGGAACAGATTGGAGACCCCTGCTGTATATACTGTGTGTGTGTAGTCAGATGTATTCTCCTTTTCTGTTTTGTGTAATCTTCTGTGAAAATGATTATTTTTTGTTTGCACTGCAGTAGAAAGAGTACAGATGACAACCTTCTATAAAGACAGAGGGCTGGAGGTGCCAAAAGCAGGTAAAATAGTTCAGCTTTCATTCTTTCAGTTAAAACGGCTTATTTATTGTTTGTCTGACAGTTAGTAATAAATAGGCCATTTTGACTTATCAAAGCACAAGTGAAAACAACATGAACGTCACAGATTTTCAGCATAACAGTAGCTTGACAGTTCCTCGCTCAAACATTCTCCCTGTGATTTCTTTTTGCGGCTTTGCAGTGGGTGTCTCTCCTCAAGGTCCTGCTGTATTAAGGAGGCAGAAGAAAGACCTCCCACAGTCTGTGTTCACCATCCCTCCTGAGCTGGATGTGTCTCTGGTGCTGGAGTTTGTTGGGTAAGTCCTCTGACCGGACAGCCTTAGTTACAGATTCTGTAAAAAAAAGTAGTTACCAAATGTATTAACCGTTTGACTGTTTGTCATTGGCTGAACACACCATGGTATTTTTATTCATCTCTTGAGATATTTAAATTAGCTAACGAGCCACACTGTGCAGTTTTCACTTGTGACTTGTCATTGAAGCGCACAGGTGCACCTAATAACAAGCAGCCATTAATAATTGCTTTAATGTCTCTGCTGCTACGGCATGTTGTCTGTCGTGAATATGGCCTGGTGCTAACCATTATTATATATAGCTGCTTAGTTGCATGTGTCCCAGGTGTAAATCATTTTCTAATTAATTAATAATTCAGGAAGGACTGCTCTATTCTAGTCTCATTGGTGGAAATCAACTTCAAAATAAGAGCGGTAACATATACACATAAATACAGCTGACTGAACTGAATTTAAAGGGGAAAAAGAAAGTTTGTAAATGACATTATCATGCAGTTACAGAGACGTACCAGCAGAGGGCCTCATTTTCTTACATGGACTGCTTCATATCACTTGTACTGACTGTGTATTGAATCTTTCAGGGCTGAAGAGGGCATCAATAACTATAAGGTAAAGCCTTAATTTGAATTTCTAACTTCTTTATTAAATCATAATAGTGCACTGTAACAGAAACTATAAGGAAGATGGATGATGTAAGAGAATAACCCTGCTCTATCCTGTAATGCCTTTCAATAGTTTTGTCTCATTGCATTATTTATCAGGAACTGTGCAGTTCAAAAACTAAACGTTAACTGCTGTGGAAAGATCAATTAACCCAATGTACTGTGGTGTTTAAGCGCAGGTATCTGTGTCTTTATGGTTTATATGTGGTTGGGGGAGAAGTTACATTCAGTGTGTGCAAACAATGAGCTAAAGCTCTGTAGAGCGTGAGTTATATATGATCAGTTTATTTCTACATTCCTTAGAGATTTTGATGAATTACATTTTTGTTAAAAAAAAACATTGGTACACCCTGACCCTGACTCTGTTCCTGTTAAGCCGTTAGAGAGGCGGTATGTTCGTGTGTCGGGTGAGGCCACCGTCCGCCACGTGGAGCTATTCATCAGGAGGAAGATGGAGCTGAGCCCAAGCTGCCAGGTGAGTCTGCGAGGCTAATGAGTTTACAAAGTGACCACAGTCTTGATCCTGATCGTTACTTTACACAGACTTGGCAGCGGGACAAAGCAAAAGAGGTCTGCTTTACAGTGTAGTGTATAAGAGTCAGTACAGTTAGTAACACGTGGATGAGGATTAGCAGCTTATGCTGATTTCCTGGCCTCAGTGCTGCCCTGCCCTGAGAGTGACTAACCGAGAGTCACTGTCAAATTTAGCAGAGGTCACAAAAGTTCTATAATTTTCCTTTTTAGTTCTTATATTATTAAAACACTCTCAGATTTATAGGAATTCAGTAGTTGCCTTTGAATGTCTAGTCTACTAAGGGCTGGAGCAGAACTTGTGTTTCTGACACAAATTACTTCTTCATTACTAATTCCTTCTCATTCAGTACCAAATTTTGATACCTAACAAGTAAATCTCACCAGCATCTGTGTGCCTTTTTAAACATGCAGCATGCTTGTACCAAGATTTGTAACACCAGTGATGGCTGTGTAATGTTACTCGGCTGTCTAACCTTTATCTGCTCAAGCATGGCTGCACGATCCATACAGCTGCATAATACTGAGGAATACTTACTTTACCAGTTGAGGTCATTTAATTCTAATCCGTTACACCTATTTTCAAATTCAGTCAATATCTCCTCACAGTCTGCTTGCTTCCTCCTCTGTGTGTGCCCTGAAAAATCTGATGGTTGTACAACGCGCTGGCTCTGGAAATTGGAAACACATCCAACACTAACTTTGTTATTCAAGCCAGGATTTGTGTGTTAGGTAATGTTAAACTAAACACGAACAAAGCTTTAACAGCAAGCTCCTTTATGACATCCTCAGGAGCACGTTGACCATAAACACTCATTTACTCGGTTTCACCCTAGTCTTGTTTACATGACACTGTGTTGTCATTAAATAAATCCACACAGTTCTCTCTAGGCACCACAGGACTCATCTCTGGTCATCTCGGTCTTGTTGAATCTCTGCTGCAGTGGTGTGTTTGTGTGTCCTTGCAGGTGGATATGGCTTGTGGAGATCACCTCCTAGATCACTACCAGTCACTCAAAGACATACAGAATTCTGTGGGCAAAGAGGCACTACAGGTAAACCCCAGAGAAACACACAATTTTACACACAAACACACACACGTTTAATATTGTACATTTTGTAGAGGGCCAGGAATAGTTTTAAGTGCTCTGTTTTGTCTTGTTTCCAGGATGGTCTGTTGGTGCTGCACTTTGGCTTGGTGCTGCCCTCCCAGTGAGCAGACAAGGGGGATGAATTTAATTCCTGAGTGGATGAACTGACCTATTGGAATTTCTCTTCAACATCTCTCATCATAATCCTCAGCAGGATGAGAAAATGCAAGAACTCTAAACTTAAATTTTTTTGTTGAAAATTTGGACTGAAAAGCTGTAAATCTGAACCTCTACCCCACACTGTAGTATCAAGTGTTCAACTCCAGAGACTTCTGTTGTATTTAGGACAGCCCATGTGTCTGCTGTTTAATATGCTGGACACAGGTGACATACATTTGGTTTACTGAAGTGCCAGTGTGTAAATATGTCACCTCATCAATTGAAACTAAAATACCTGTTCCTACTGCCAAGGTATATTTTTAGGTTTTGTTCAGTGTCCTTCCACTTTACACAAGAATGTAGCTTCTGCTATAGCTAAAACTGGACTGAACTACTGTTCGTGGATCACACATCACTGTGAAGGCATTTTCTATCTTCTTTTTTTCTATTTATGACTTTAAATATAACATCAAATATGTGTGATTCAAAGGGCTTGAAACTAAAGGGCTACCACTACCAAAGCTTTGTGTGCGTGTTTATATAGAGCTTAGCTCTACTCTATTTTTTATCCATGGCTTTCTTCGTGTTGATTTATACATTTAATTTATGAGCTTTTGTACAGACTGTCTGCTGATGATTAAACCTGATTCACCAGAGCATCAAAGCAGTTGTGTAAAGGGAGTTTGTATAAAGAATTCTTTTATAGGGTTTTTTTTTTTAAATGTTCCTACTTGCTTTTGTCAGAATTAATTAATAAATGACTGCACAACTAACGGTTATTGCCTGATTCATCCATGTTTTCTTTTTTGTAAAGATGAGTATGATTTCAAATCTTAAAAAGCAACACTAGTGTGAAGTCTTTAAAGACATACAGTGGGAAGTGATACTGATGTCTGTGTGTGTCCTTGACCACAGCAAGAAAATATCAAACCTGTAATAAGAGTGCCAGCATTCATATTTAGTTGTTTAATATCTTACTATGCTAAATTAATTCCTTGTATCAAAAGTGAAATGTTTTTCTTCAGCAGCAAACTGCTCAAAGACTTTTACAGGATTCAGGAAAACAGAGTATGCCATCATTAAAAAGTTATTGAGGCTGTCTTCCAGTGTGGTTTGACCAGGTCAACATGTGTTTGTTGGTGAAAATGATTTGCATATGGAAGCAGAGAAAACAAGCTGTCAGTCATATTTTATTTGGTGCAATTAAAACAAATGCTTTTCAGTAGCTGTATACAAAGACACTAGAGCTAGGTCAACATTACATGTACTATTTGATGCACTGCTAAATCATTGTGTACATGAAAATACACAATGGTGGCTATTTTTCTTCTATTGTAGTATTTGAAGTGCTGTGTCTGTCTTTGTTAGCAAGGCAGAAAACTCTTATTACATCATGAAACAAAATGCAGTTTTGTCCTCCATCACCCTATGTGTCTAAAATGCTTTAAACTGACCTGACATTCATTTCCAAGTTCACTGACATACTGCAACAACATATAAGTTGAACTATGCCGACCTTTAGAAATGTAGCTTCTATCCAAGCAGTTTCTCTCCTGACACACAGCAGCATAATGGAAATTCATCCTGGGAGCATTCAATACTTGGTCACATATTTACTGTGGTACAATATTTGCAACATGGTCTAGATTTTCAGGCTAGTTTCCTTTGTTCAATGATTCATGATTAATTAACTTATAACTAAATAATCTGACTTACACCACAGGAAACATCTAATTCCAACACATTGGTCTTAGTATTGTCTCTGGTGAATACAGTGTATGACTATAAACTCTGCACAAACACAGTATATTTCTTTCCTCTCTAGATTTCCCTGTCTGTATTTCTTCAGTTGTTGGAGTTGATGTCTGCCTCATCTTTATCCTCACTGCTCTCCTTGAAGCTTTCCTTCGTGGCCCCTTCTTTCTCCCTGTGGCTGCTCTTGGAGGAGGAGCTGGCTGAGACTCGAGGCTGGTAGCTGTAGCTGGCAGCACCAAACGACATCCCTGAGTTAAAGTGAGTCTCTTCCCCCTCCAGCAGTTTCCTTATAGGACCAAAGGAAACACATGTCAGACTGGACACACAGACTTAATACACCTCACAGTGCTCTAGGATTTGTAATGAGTCTACTAGTCAAGAGAGAGTCGAGTCATTCGGCTTGTCCTTTAATCCAGTCAGCACCTGTAGGCAGCTATCTCTATGTCCAGGGCCATCTTGACGTTGAGCAGGTCCTGATACTCTCTCAGGTGCTGGGCCATCTCACCCTTCAGGTTCCTCAGCTCAGTATCCAGGTGGCCAATAGTGTCCTGTAACATTGGAAATAAGAAAAGGAGTTAGACAAGATAGAATCAGTAGTGTCTAAGTTCACATACTTGGCACGTATATATGCTGTTACTACATGTATAACTGCTGAGCAGGATTTCCTTCGACCCTTACAGGAATTCAATAACCTCTGGGGCTTAGCTCTACCTTAAAAAGCCAGTGAAAGCAGATGGCCTTCTTGTGTCAGATTTAGCAGGTCAGACGTTAATCTAATAAACTCTGAGGGTCAGTTCTCTAACTGTTTCCGCCAGTGTCACAGTCACAGAGGCGTGTTAAAGTGACTAACATACACTTAAGGTCATGTTTGACTTAAGACCTTGAACCCAGATTAGATCATCTTGATCTTGACCGTAAACCTTCAGTGGAGATGAAGACTGAACCCCATTTGAGACATGTTACAGTATTACAGGCATTTTATATGTGTATTTTATAACATTTTGTAGGAAGCCTGACTGCTTCTATTGTTTTGTTAATTTGCTGATTTTGCTGTTAAAAGGATAGTTTCACATTTTAACAACACATTTTTACTGCCAACCCGAGTTGCAACAATGCAACTCGGGTTGGCAGTAACTCAGTCTGTAGGGATCAAGTGTTTCAAGTCCAGCATGGACTAACGTATGGAGGGTGGACTGGTAGCTGGAAAGGTGTCAGTTCACCTCCTGGGCACTGCCGAGTTGCCATTGCACAAGGTACTAAACCCCTAACTGCTCCCAGGGCGCTGCTATGTGTGGCGGCTGTTCACTTTATCTATAACAAAATAAATAAAATAATTAAGAAAACAATATTTAGAAAACAAAATTAGCTTAGCGTAGCACAAAGACTGTAAACTGAGGGAAACAGCTGCCCTGTTTCCATCCAAAGCTAACAAAATCTGCCTACGAGCACCATCTAAAGCTTCCTAATTAAAGGTCCAGTGTGTAGAATTTAGTGCCATCTAGTGTTGACGTTTCAGATTGCAACCCAACTGAAAACCCGTCACCTCTCCCTCTTGGTTCAAGCAATGGAGGAGAAACTACAGTGGCTTTGAAACTTGTAAAAAGGTCTAATGTAGAGGCAGTGTTGGGTTTGCCCCTTCTGGGCTGCTGTAGAAGCAGCAGAAGTGGTTCAAAATGGCAGACTCCATAAAAAGAGGACCCACTCCTGCTCTGCAGCTGAATCTGTGACGTAATTATGACCCTATATTTAAAGGAAATAGTCCCTATATAAGACAATTTGGAGATATTTTTGTCTTTTCCCTGCTGGGTTCTCTCTGGACACTCCGGCTTCCTCCCACAGTCCAAAGACTTGCACATAACAGGTTAATCGGTGACTCTAAATTGTCCGTAGGCGTGAATGTGAGTGTGAATAGTTGTTTGTGTCTATGTGCCCTGTGATAAGTTGGCGACTTGTTGTCCTCTCACCCAAATCCAAAAATGAGGATAAGTGGTTACAGAGCGGTTCCCTTGGTTCATCCCAATTAGAGAATATTCAATGACTGTTTACCTGCATGGCTGTGACTTCAACGCTGTGTGCATCCTCCATCTCTGTGATCTGCCTCTCCAGAGATTCATTGGCACCCCTCAGAGATTCTATCTCAATGGTCTTGGACTGCAGCTGCCTCCTGAAATCACTGATCTCTTCCCTGCTGACCCTCATTGCCTCATTGCTCCTGGTCGCCTGCTCGCTGAGGCTGGCAAACTTGCCCTTGTACCACTCCTCAGCTGACTGCAGGTTTCTGGAAGCGATATTCTCATACTGGTTGCGGATCTCTTTCAGAGCCGAGGTGAGATCTGGCTTGGCGAGCTCGAGCTCCACGGAGACCTGCTGCGCCTCCATCATGCTGCTCAGCTCCTGAATTTCCTCATCATGTACTTTTCTAAGGAAGGAACATTCGTCCATCAGGGACTCCACACGGCGCTCCAGGTCCAGGCGAACGGCTGAGGCATCATCCACATCCTTCCTGAAGGACCTCAAGGTCTGCTCAGCTTCTTCCCGTGCCCTCATCTCCTCATCATACTTCACATTGAGCTTCTGAAATGAGACATGATTGAGACATGAAACATTAGTGATTTCTGAGGGGAAAACTAGGTTTCCCAGCAGGATACAGCAAATAAAAAACAGAATCTCCTTACATTCTCCTTTTTAAAACCCCCTAATGGTTTTACCTGCAGCTCGTCCTCCATGTTGTTCCTCTCGATCAAGATGCGGTTCTTGTCCCTGCTCAGCTCCTCCACCTGCAACCGGAGATCCCTCATCTCCTGCTGGTAGAGATGAGCGATGCGGGATGGCTCGCTTTGCTTCTGCCGCAGTGTCACCAGCTCCATCTCCAACACTTTATTCTGCTGCTCCAGGTGCCGGACTTTATCAATGAACATGGCGAATCGATCATTCAGACCCTATGAAACAAGATACAGGATGCAGAGGCGTTGAATAACTTAACCTTAAACTTAGCTCATGCGTCCAAATTTACCACGCAAACTTCTAAACCCACTTATTTTAATAGCATATACTTCTAAACACACTAAATCAATTCAGAAAATACATTGTTAAGCACATTATTGATTTTTTACCAACTGGGGGCAGCAAGTATCTGTTATTTTAGCAGCTAAATGCTCCATTATTTTTACCAGCTTGTTGCTAACTTTGTCATTGGTGTGCTTGGCAGGTAGTTTGGTGTGTTTATCTGAGCTCCTGCACTAAAAACATCTGGAAAACATGGTTGATGATAACTGAAGGAAACTGCTGAGTTGGGTGATAATTCTTGATTTGAATTGAATAAAAGTAGGATGCTACTTAAATCTGGTGACCTTATCTTAGTGCCTTGCTGACATTATTGTGATTGCTTCCTTAGAGGAAGTGGTCAGTCAGCAGCAGCTTGACCAATATTAGATCTACGAAGCAGCTAAATGGAATTCAGCCATTCAGTTTATTGTGTGCACCAAATGTCTTCTGTGAAAAAGTCTAATGAGAAGTATTGAGCTTCACTGTGCAGAATAATGCAGAGTTATATCAAATATGATACTAGATATGAGCATGTTGTGATACAGCAACAAGTTTGACACACAATCATGGGTCAGTTCAGCTTAGGAAGTGTGACGTGGACACTCGAAGCCTCAAGATCACATAGACTGAGAATGACTGGCATAGATTAATCCCAGATTCTGGAGGCGTAGATAGATGTTTTTTTTTTGTTTGTTGAGAAAACATATCAGACACAAAATATTCAAAGTAAAGTATTAATACATGTATTTAAACTAGTCTGGAGGAGATCTGGTGCTCGAAAGGTCAGGTCACCATTTGCAGGTTTGCAGAATGATTGGCGCTTTCATCTTGATAAAGATACATGATGTATTCGATGTCTATATTGATTTAAAGACTTAATAAAGTTCAAAATGAGGTCATTCTGTCAGGAGGGGGGGGCACTAGTTTCATCTAATAGACACTGATTCAGTCAGGTGAATGCAAATGACCTGATACTGAAGGACTGGGACACCAGAATTGGAAGTTAAATAGTCCTGATTATCTGTGTGAAGTGTTATTAAAAGGATAATGTCCTGTTTAGAGGTGTTGACTCTAATCTTATTAAGCTCTGTGCTTATACTGGACAGGTTGTGCCAATTAAATGCTTCATAATATCTAAACTATCAAACATAGAATTATTTAATTTAAAAAATCATACAAATATATATATATATATTTTTAAATAAAACTTTATGCAGTAACCCAACATACCTGCAGCTGCTCCTTCTCGTTAGTCCTAATGACTTTGAATTCACTGTTGACCACGGAGGTCTGGGTCAAGTCCAGGGAGTCGGTGGGCACCAGAGAGAAAGAGGCAGAGGACCGACCGACCCGCCTGTACGCGTTCAGGGAGGGCGCGCTGTTGCGGGACGCAGCCATGGACCGGAGCCCCGGAGAGCCCCGAGTGGAGGCACTGCTCATGCGGGAAGAGGAGGCGGAAAACCTGGGGGAGTCCCCGAAAATCTTCCTGTAGGATGAGGAGGTGTAACGGTCTCCGTGGTTCATTTTCACTCTGAGTCAGAAGTAAAACTGAAGTACTTAAAGAGCTTTGCAGGAGCTTATAGACTGCAGGCTCCAGGTGGAGCGAACCATTTTACGCACGCCGCTACGTGACTCTGTCACAGTTGTGCAGTGGAGTGAAGATGTTGAATGAGGTTTTATTGTAGATTTTTTTTAATAAGTAATAAAACAAAAACTAAAGTGCATTTTATTTTTCTTAGACTTCATACATGCCTCGAGTTCTTAAAATGATGGAACCGCCTACGGGGGAGTATCACCACTCTCTCCACGTGCGTCATGTATTTCACTTCTCACACCAGCAGGTGGACTACAGCTGGGTGACGCACAAAGTAGAAAGTAATAAGAATACATTTGGGGAAATTAAATGAACTTGGCTGTATTTATTAACACTCTATGGAGAACATTATGAAGTGAAATAATAAGGACCATATCCATCCTGGAGAGGGGACGTGATTTAAAATGCAGTTTAAAGTGGTAATTAAATTTTTTCCATAATGTCAGTAAACCTCTGCCCTGTCTGTCTCTCTGTCTCAAAGCCATTAGTCCTGAAAATATAAATCTTTGAAAATGTTTCACAAATACATGCTTTCATTTTTAAAAGGGTGCAGTTGTTTCCTAAAACAGCTGGCAGCACTACTTTTTAGTGCACCTTAAACAGAGTTCAAACAGGAGTGAATGATGTATTTGTTGGGGACCTTTTTCACCTGTACAGGGAGCACCTGCCGTCACTGTGGTCCAACAGCTCCTCCCCACTGCCATTCACCACTCTGCATCTCATGAAGAAAGCAGAGCAATGTCCTTATGACTGTTAATGCGATAAATTAACAGTCACTATACACAAAAAAATGTATATACTGTAGCAAAAAATAATAATGATCTTAATGTGAATAATCAATCAGGGAAGTTTTATGGGAATATCAATTTGTTCATATTTTTGACCCTCTTCACCTGCAGTGTCTTATGTAATTTTACAATACATATCAGACTGTTTTCTCAACATGAGTCTTACAGCTCATCAGTCATACATCAAACCTCATCTATATTCTTCAACCTTTTATAGAGGGGTTAGTTCATATTTCATACACGGCCTGATTTATTTCACATTTTATTTTTAAAAACCTTTTTATGTTCCTCAGTTTGACACTGAGGTTTATGTACCTCAGTTTCAATATCAAAAATAGGTCTTAATGTATTTTTGTTGATTTACTTACATGTATCATAGTAGGTTGTTATGTTTCAATAAGCTACAATGACATTACTGGTGACACTATTTAACTACTCCTTAACATTATAGATTATATGACATTTAGTTTAGATAATTTAATTATTTTCTCTTGCGAATGATCCATTTATCCATCCAACACAAGACATAACAGCCAGCTAATATTACTTACTAGTCCAGCAGCTAGAAGCCCAGCTCAGTGTCTGTCTTTCAGTCTTTTATTTCACCAAGCTCTTTGCTCTCTTTGCCTCTGCCATGCTCTGCTTCTGCTAAGCCTAGCTAAATCACCTGCTTTCCCAGGATTGGTTCTGGTGTTCATTCTGGTGTCACTCGCTTTCTGCCTTTTTAGAATTTTGCCAGACTGTTTCAGTCTCAAAGCATACTTAGAGGACGAAGTTGAATTTATAGAAAAACCTTTAAGATATTGTTATTGCTTCAATGAATATACTCATTTTAGCTGCTAGCATATAATTTATTTCCAGATCAATTAATAGAGTAAGCATTGCAAATAGAGCTGAGACTATAAGTTGATTAATTGATCATTGTCATGACAATTCATTATTTCAGTCATTTACCCGGTGAAAATGCCAAACATTGAGTTTCAGTGTCTTTACTGACTATGTGTTGCTTTAATCTGTTTTCAGTTGTAAAGTGAACACAGTTGTCTTTTGGACTGCTGGCTGGACAAAACAAGACATTTGAAGATGTCACCTTGGAATTGTCAGGCCGGACTCAAACAGGACTCAGGCGCAGAGGTGTCAATGAGCGTATTTATTGAAATAACAGAAAACCCTCGACAGAGTGAGGCTATTAGTGATGGGTCAATGAAGCTTTTGTGAAGCACTAAACCACTTGAGCCAATTGTTTCGAAAATGGGTTCATTACTTGAAGCTTCAGTTATGGTGGCCTCTCCTGGCGAAGTGCCAGGCTGCAGTCAAATTAGGCTAGTTGGTGAACAGGAAGTTCTTAAATTACACACACTGGTTATTATGTTCTATTCACAAATAAAGATCAATGAGACGATCAATGTGTGTATTGTGTTACTGAGGAAAGTGATAGGAAAATATAACATAGGTTTAGGTGGTAAACCTATGACATAGGTGTGCTTGTGTAACAGAGGATGATTATGTAGGATGGGGGGCAGTCAAAGATTTTTATTGAGATACATTATTTTTTCAACAGTTTTTGGACTGAGTCGGTTTCTTTTTTGCTGACAATTTCTCCACATTTTGAAAACACTCTCACAAGGAACTGATGAGGCTGGTGTACATAAAAATTGTTTTGCCAAAAGGTGAGGGTAGACATTTTGATGGTTTTGCCAGTATGTCAGTGGGTCTTCTGATCTTTGAAGCGGCGGATCAGTCATGTAGCGTTGCACCTCCACGGTAGCAACTGCTGTAGCATTTCTCGCCCTTCTCGCTTCAGATGCATCCCTGTCCAGTGTCTCCCAAACACTGAAACACAGACTTGACAGTAATCAGTACTGAAAGGTTTCAATTTGCATCGTTTTTTTTTTTTTTTTTTAAACATGATTTTATCAATTGACTATCTCTAACATTACCCATGGATGGTTGATGTTCAACATTTCCTGTGGCTGGTTGAGCTGATGTGGAGGGCTCTTCTGTCAGTGTGGTGTACCTGATCAGTTGTGAGCACTGTACCGTCAGCCGTTTTATTGATGCCTGCGCCTGTACCTGATTGTAAAATCCAATAGCTTTGAATCTGGGATCCAGCAGAGTCGAAAGGGTCATTGCAGTTTGACTTTCCAAAGTGTCAAACTTGTTTTGCATAGCTGACACCAAGTTTTGTCCCAGTAGTTTAGTTGTGCTGTGGCTTATTTTTCCCCATTGTGTCATACATGTACAGCATTAACATTTTTGTCATTGGGATGACTTTTGACCCTGAAACTCTTTTCTCCTCAGGGAGTTCTATTGTTGCCTGGTAAAAGGGGGTAAGCAATTGCAGGCACGCAGCAGTGGTTTCATAGTCCTCGGATGACAGAGGTCTCACATCCGTTTTAAGCATTGCAAGAGCTGCCCCCACTGACTGTCTCTCTTCAAAGAGGCGTTGAAGCATCAGGAACGTGCTGTTCCAGCGTGTGTCCACCTCCTGAATAAGCTTCTTCACTGGCCGATTGAAATGCTCCTGGACTTCTCTGAGCTTCTCTTTGGCTGTTGTGCTTGTTTTAAAGAAAGTGACTACTTTACGTGCCCTTGTGCGTATGTCATCTACACCAGGAGTTGCGTCAAGGGACTTCTTCACCACTAAATTTAATGAGTGTGCAAAGAGCGTGCCTTAGATTCAAACTCCTGACAGAGGAAACCATATTAGCTCCAGCATCTGTCACAATTGAAGTTACTTTGCCTTCAATGCCCCATTCTCCCATGAGAACCTTGTTGCAGCAGTGATGTTACTAGCTGTGTGAGCTTCAGGGAAAGGCAGCACACCCAAAAGCACTGTGGCCAGTCTCACAGAGTCATCCACATAATGGCCGGTCACTGCAAGATATGCGTCCATATTAATGGAGGTCCACATATCAGCAGTCAGGCTCCCAGCCTCTACTCTCTGAACGACCGCTTTGGCCTTGGTCTTCTCCTCCTCATATCTGTGGACCACCATGTTCTTTAGAGGCTGTCTGGATGGAAGAGTATATGTGGGATCCAGCAATGCCACAAACTCCTTGAATCCACAGTCATCCATGATGGAAAAAGGCTGAGAGTCTTTCACCACCATGTTCACTAGAGCCTCATCTAGCTCTCGCTTCCGGTCCACTAAGACAAAGGAATAAAAGAAATAAGAAATAAAAAGAAAATGAATAAAAGAAAATAAGAATGTATGAGAAATTGCATTTTAATGAAGCAGTCCTATGAGTCATGAAATTCAGTCATATCATATTGTGTTATAGCCTACCTTGATTTGTGTTCCCCTGGTTCACAGCAGCTCCATGCTTGGCAGTGAAGTGCCTAATCATGGAGGAAGTATTCCCATGATACTTCAGCTCAGCTGAACACACCAAGCACCGGACCTGTAGAGAAAGCTATTTGTAAATAAAAATGCAATTTGAGTTGATAAAGCTATAGCCTAATGGCTACACTCAGCATACATCATTTTACTATAATGCTACTTAATAAAGATAGATCAGAGCTATATTTCTGTACTGAAGATTATTGTATGTGTAACTTTACTTTTCGTTTTTTACGGTACTTATTAGATAAACATCCAGCGCACTTGCCTTATCAGGAGTGATCAGATTGAAGTGTTCCCACATGTCAGAACGACCTTTCTTCCTGGCTGGCTCCATAATTATCCAAAACACAATACAATAGCAACAACAACACTCCTACTACAACAACCCACAAATAGTGCATTGTTTAGAGCGGTTATAAAATGTTGAAGGCGCTCAAATTCAAAACTGTCTCAACCTGTCACCTGTCAGAATCGAGACGAGGCCGTACCATTCATTCACCTGATTGGACCGCAAACCAGTCAGGTGATTCATTCCGGCAACGAAGCAGTTTCTGCTTCGGACGTCACATGTCACATGTTTTTTTTCGCACCAAAGCAAGCTTCGAAGCAGTGCTTCTATGGAATTGTAGTCCAGGGTTTGAAGCACGTATCGAAGCTTCAGTGTCGCGCTGCCATCACTAGAGGCTATGGCAGGCTATAAAAAACAGGCCTAAACTAGAAAAAAAACAAAATCACTCCAAAGGAGGAAAAACTCTAAACTACTTTATGAAAGGTTATCAAAATCAAAATCACTCACAAGGAGGAAAAAACAACAGGCTGCGAAACATTAACTGAAGGCGCTCCAATCAGGCTGAAAAACACTACGCTATACACTAAGAAACAAAAGGGCTAGACTAAGAAGTTACAACAAAAAATCACTCATACGAGGAAGGATAACAAAAGAACACTTGAACTATAATGCTATGGCTGTGGACTACGAAACAAGGCTTAGGTGAACGCTACGAAAGATGAAACACTTTGGCACAGGACAAAGGGAGACGCAGACAATATATACACAGGGTAATAGGGAACAGGTGGAAACAATCAGGGCGGGGAAGACAATCAGACCGGTGACACACGAGGTAGGGCAAGTGACCTGAAACGAGAGGGCAGGTAAATATCAAAATAAAACAGGAAATGACGAGACAGAACAAAAACCCAGCTTGACCTGACAGGAATCAAAAAAATTAATTTTTCACATTTTATAAACATTATTCAACAATCAGTTATGATCAAGACTTTCCATACACAGAAGCACAGACGACTGTCTAGTGTAGCTCATTTCCTTTAGAGCAAGTAAATGATCTGTACAGTTCCTCTTTTCTACCAACACTGTTTCCTCTTTAAATGAAAAACAGAAGAACATGTCTCCTTGTCTCCATGTTTTTGTTTTTCTTACCATCTCACTATATTTGAATATTTAGCCAGGAAAGGATTAAAGAGGTGGAGGAGCGTTAACAACAGCTAATGGTGTAAATGTGTCACTGTGATAAAATGTCAGGATAAGGTTGCTATAGTGACCACGCCGGCATTTAGTATAGCGTTATATATTGCAGATAGGTGTTTACAGTCAGGATATAAATACTGCACTGTAGCACTTGTATTGAAATGTAAAGGAAATGATGTGTGTAATAACCATAAATGGTACAGGAAGCAATTTGAAGATTTCTAATTGATTTCTAAATTCTAATATTTATAATTACATAAACATAATTTGTATCGGTTGTTTATTTTATGTCACACGCAGTGCCATGTGCAGGCACATTTCACTCATTTTTGTTCAGCAGGATGGGACATTAGAAGCAGCCTGATAATGGTAAAATATGAATAAGACCCAAAAAAATATTTACTATAGCGTGGCTGGTTAATTAAACATTTATCTGTCCGTGTCTGGTAGATGTTCACATTTTGAAAAAGTTCCCAATCTCCATACATGTATCAATGATGACAATATTAAGGTAGCGTCGTAAATATTGAATGAAATGTTTCAGAATTGCAAACATTTTTATACACAGTACCCTTAATTTAGGGGCTCAAATATAATAGGAAAATTAACATAATCATCAATAAAATTTTTAGGTTTGTCAAGTGAATGATCTGTACAGTTCCTCTTTTCTACCAACACTGTTTCCTCTTTAGATAAAAACAGAACATGTCTCCTTGTCTCCATGTTTTTGTTTTTCTTACCATCTCACTATATTTGAATTTATGGAAAGTATGGAAACATGCAATGGATATACTATATATAGATATATAGCCAGGAAAGGATTAAAGAGGTGGAGGAGCGTTAATGGTGTAAATGTGTCACTGTGATAAAATGATAAAAAAAGCAAAAATGCAAAATATTGTACTGCATGAGATCAAATGACTGTGAGCTGTACCTGTGACACCTGTGAAACTATTTCAACAGCTGCAAGTCTGAAGTGACACCTCAGAGTTGAGCGAGAGCCAACAAAGATGGACAAAGTTCTTCTACTCATCCTAGCTGCAGCAGGCAAGTATTTGATTTGTTTTATATATATATTTATAACAGTACACAATATGCAGCTATGTCAATGCAGCTATAAAACACTTTTGATGTACTTCACTTATATAAAACACTTCACTGTGAATTTACATTCATACATGACTGGATCTACAGTAGAGAGGGACGAGGCACATCATATTTAAGGGGACTGTCCTCACACAGGCAACCGATTGCATTAAAATATATTGTGGTAATTCTGTAATTCTTCCAATCAGATAATTTATTTGAGTCAAAGATACAATGTCAAAATACTCAATTCTCAAAAAGTCTGTCTTAAAGTAACAGTTTAGTGCCTGTCTGAACATTGAAACAGTTCATTTGGCTCTAATAGTTCTTGTTCCTACTGGCCATTCAAAGATTCCTAATTTGCTTCTATGTGTTAAAATCCCTCCATTGCAGCAGAAACAGTGTCTATGCTCTTTACTGCAACTTTGGGAGATATTCATGTGATTTTATTATTCAAACTGCTGTTAGCTTCAGATAATCACTGAATATACCGATTACAGCTTTAGTAAAACCTGTAGTTAGAATTGTTTTAAGACAAACTTGAAAACTTGTGAACCTATATTTTAATTGAAGTATCATAATAGATAAATCAGTTGTGGTTCCTGACCTTCTTCCTTAATAGGACCACTTTTCTGTCATTGAGAAAACTGTCAAATTTTATGGATATTTCACATTATATTCAATGCATATCAATGACAGAGCAGAAGAGCTGATAACCGCGCCCACATTTAACCCAGACAGTGAACTTTTTCCTGATATTTCAGAAATGGTTTATAGAATAATCTGTCTGTATTAAACATTTTTTGACTTCATTCTTTTTTGATGAAAATGCTTATGTTCTATGAGCTCTTTGGCTGTGTTGACTGCAAACTACGCTAATGCAGGACAAGGTTTAGCAGAGAGTGAAGGATCTGTGAACGTAGCTTGTGTTCGGGTTTTTGGACTTTTCTTTGCTCTTTTGTGACATATTGGATCATTTGTGATTTGAGAGGTTGAGCAGGGAATTGCCGATGTTGGGGCCTCTTGTCATATTACTGATTTATTTAATTTAATTTAATTTAATTTAATTTAATTTAATTTAATTTAATTTTAAAAAAAAGTTTAGGATCCACTGGTTTAATCCTATATATAACAATGTAATGTATTTTGTAGTTTGTGTACAATGTTGATAATGTAATGTAGAGCAGTGGAAAGTATTATATTTCAGTGTGACACAGCCGAATACACTGAAATGTAATGTTATAAAGTCATATATAAAAGTGACATATATTATAAAAGTCATCTTTAACCCAGATCTAATCAATATTCATGTCTGTCATTACAGGCCTGAGTGCTGTCTCATCACATGTTAAACGCAACTACCACTTTGTTTATGAACCAAAGAACATAAGTGAAGCACGGAGTTACTGCAGAGAACATTACACAGACTTGGCCTCTATGGACGACATGGAGGACATTGAGAACATGAGGAAACTGGCAGATAAGCCCAGCTACGTGAGCTCACATTTTTATTTTCTTAATTTCAAAACTATTTTGACCAGTAAGTGATTGAACTGTATTTCAGTAACATTTTCATGTAATGACGTGCTTTTAATATAAATTCACTAGCAAACTTAATATGATGCAAGTAATAAGATTTATGTAACAGTACTAATGAACTCAAAATGACTGCAGTCATTTTTGCTGTTGGGTTTGGGCAAACAAATTGGCTTTATTAATACTGAATGCACAAACCTGGTTACTACTACACTACTGTGTAGTGGAATCACATTAAGTTTATTTGTACTAATATATAAACCTATTATTTGCTTGTGTATAAGTTAATTTATATTAAACCTATGTAATTCAAATGGATGGAAATTTGGGCCAGTGTATTTTTCAGAGGGATATTGTAAGCACTTTGCAACATATTTTGTTGTGAATCTCTGTGAATATTACATATTCTACCAAGAGACCTAAAGTCCTACATAGTAATAACTAAATATAGTGCACTAAAAAGTACAATGTTCTTCAGTAAAATGTGGCAGAGTAAAAGTGTTTCCCTGATAAGTGCCAGTGGAAGGATGGTAACAAAAGGAAGGAATTTTGAAAGAATGGGACTTTTTTTTGGGATGGCCAGGAATAATCAGTAATCAGAACCTGTTCTAATGTCCATATGGGCACCTGAGTGTTGTTTAAGATAGACACAGCTGTGAACCTTTCCTTTGAGTTTTCCAAATTGAAACTGTGTTGTGAAAGCTGAACCAAGGCGATTGTAAAATACTAAAACAAAGTCGTCAAGTAAATGGAACTTTTAGTTCATGATATTGTGGGGCAGTGTTTATCTCAGTTGGTAGAGCAGCCGCCCCATGATTGAAGGCTAGGTCCTTGCTGCAGAAGCCCAGGGTTTGAATCTAAACCTGTAGCTCTTTCCCGCATGTCCTTCCCCATCTCTCTCTCCCTGCGTTCCTGTCACTCTTCAGTAGGGATGTAACGATACATTTGAGTCATGATTTTTTTGTTCACGATATGTTACGTTTTTAAATCAAAATTATCTTTTTATTTGTAGGAAAAAAAATCTTACTTTACAGAAACTCTCAAACAGTTTGTATTCTTATAAAAAGTGCAACTTACATCTTAAACAACAAAACACATGACAAATATCTCCTTTCTTTAGAAACAGTCTCCAGTAAACTGCTGTTAACTGGTGTGGTGTGACCAAACCAACGTATGTACATTTAATCTGTGTCTATAATAACCATATATATGGTTATTATAGACACAGATTAAATGTTAAATATAAATATTTCAATATTTATCATCACAGTAACAGTGTTACATTAGTAGCTGTAAACACTAGAAAAATACATACGTTGGTTTGCTGCTTACATAAGGAGTAAACATTTATAATCATCACTTTAAAAGTTACATACGTTGTTTTTGGTGCCTGTTTGTTTCCCAGATATATTAGTGTGTGTGTGAATGGGTGTATAAGAGACATTAACTTAAAGAACTTTGTAGAAAGGCGCTTTATGAAGTTCAGTCCATTTCCTTGTATTAGTTTACGGGCAGATCTGCCCGAACCAATATGGCGGCGCCGTCGACGTACGATTCAGCGCTCAATGCGGCGTCTATGTATATATGTCTATGGAATCACCCACCAGTGACTTTTTTTAAGATAACGTAACCTATTTCTAATTAAAAAAAGATGAAAAAGAACATATCCTTCTCTCGCATTTGCCAAGAATCGCAATTCATTTTTTCTGTCAACCGATGCGAGTTGTACGGTGGCTGGTAAGTGCAAAACAAAATTACAAAATCCAAAACACTTTTACAAACTCTGAAACACTTTTCCCCGAAATGAATTTACAAACTCCGAAACACTTTTACAAACTCTGAAACACTTTTACAAGGACAAAATCCAAACGTAAAGGGAATGTACCAAAAGCCAGATCTGACCCGGAAGTAATTGAGTGAGTGGTTTGTTTTGAAAAGTCCGCCCAGTAGCCCAAAGTTTCACTTTGTTTACATCTCCTGTTACTCCCTGGTGGACTGAGGTAAGGTTTGAACAGTCTCTCAAGTTGAAGAGCAGTTACCCCCTTTTCCTAGTGGGTCAGGACAGGGGACAGCAAAGCAGTGTGTAGCTGTAGTGGAGTGAAAAACTGAAGGACTGATAGACCATCTTTGAATCTAAAGAGTGAACACAAACGTTTCATTTTTGTGTAGTGACAGTCACATTTAAATTACCCAAAGAAAACTATTAAATATTCTCTAAAATTACTATCCACCTTAACAAATATACATTTGAAGATTGGTTGTGTGTTGCTCATAACTGATCTAAAGAATCCCATGTCTTGTTTTGCACATGGTAAGACTGGAATGACACAGAGGGCAGGGTGGCTTGAGTACTTTTAGACCATGAGGCATTCTTACATAAAAATCCCATCATTACAAATATGATCTTACCTGTCAATTACAGATGAGTTGCGGTCAATAATATACCAGTGGAGGGAGTCAGACACAATGTCTTTCTTTGCTTCAACAGTAGCCACATGTCTCAGACAACCTGCTGTCTGTAACATTGTGCTGTGTCTCATGGTACATTCTCGCAGAGCATCAACTGAAGCAGCATTCTCAATCTGAATAACATAAAAAGAAATATAAACACTCAAGTCAATAACTGTATGTACTGTATCCCTGTTTTTATTATCCCAATTACAGTCAAAAGTTTGGACACACTCATTTAAGTATATGGTAAAGTATGTCTGATTTTTTGATTGTTACTGTGCATAGCATAGTGTAATGTTGCACTATCACAAAACAATAAATAAGGGTAATTCTGTTTATTTGATTAAGGAAGGAAAAATTGTTTCAAAACACTGCAGAGACTATGTAATACGCTGCTATACCACACTGCAGCCTTATTCTGTTCTCACCTCTTGCAAAGCTTTCCCTATTTCTTCATCAGTTATTGAATTAACTGTTGCTTTAAATGAAGGCTGGCCAGCAAGATAATGTACAACATCTTCTGACAGGAAATGGGGTCCTGGACCTCCATGCACAATTGACACTGCAATCATCTTTCCTGCCAGGTAGTACTCATCCTCCCTAACAGCAGTGAATGAAGTCATATAGCAAAATCAAAACATGTAATGTATTATGTACACTATAATGTATTAAGATGAAACTCAAGCAACAAAGTATATGTCACGTGATATATATGGTTATTGATCATTAACCATTAGTATAGTACACATCTAACCCTATGCATACCATTTGCATTGTAGACCAAGAACCGATGTCCTTCTGGTCAATCAAAAATGGGCCGGTCTTTCAGATGTTTCATTAGCAGAGTTAAAAACTCTCGCCTTGGTCCACCTGTGTCAATTCCTTCTTCCAAAACACCAGCATCATCAGTAAATTTGACCAGCATGTCACAGGTTTCAGAGTATGTTGTACACTTGAAACCTCTGACTGCTCCATCCCAAACATTAGCCGTTGAGATGTTGAACCTGCTGACTCTTCCATGATCAACGGGATGTGATAGGTTGGCAATAATGTCAGGTAGAGTAATGTTCATCTCCTTGCTGTAATGACAAAAAAAGTGACCTAATTAGTGGATTTTCCACTTTTACAAAAATTATTTAAAGACCAGAAATGTTGTACAGCTCAGTTTACATTGGTGTGTGTTGTAAACTCTTCATATTGTCTGCAACCAACTCCTCATCCTCTTCCTCAACACATGGTGCATACAGGTCTGTGTATTTACTGGTGGAAAATTAACATTTGCACGTTAAAACATCTTAACATAACAAAACATTTTTCTTTTCTGCGTAATTAATGAATTAAAATTAACTGAGTCATTATCATTTTTTATTTACCTGTAGCAAGTAGTCCTGACTGGACTTGTTTCATGTGGCTCCAGATCCTCACTATCAGATATTACTATCGAAATTAGTAAGGTTGATACACTTGATCTCAGGACCATGCGGACTGTTCACTCACTCAGTATCAAGCATATTTACTGTATCATTTTTCAGCAATTCATCCTCAAAGTTCATTATTTTGAATTGAAAATCCTCACTCCAGTCCTGAGATCAAGTGTACAAACCTTTGTCATAAATTATGGATCAAAGGGATTTTACAGTGGCGTAATAGGTTTGCTCACTCCGTATCATGGACTACATGCATTTGCCATACATTCTGTAATACGGGCGCACTTGATTTAATACACTAGACTATTGTTTTGTTTTCTCGAGATCTCAAATTAATTATTTCGTTATCACGAGAAAACTGAGGAAATTATCTCGTTATCACGGGAAAACAGGTGGAATGAAATGTATGTATGTATGGCCTTTTAGGGCTTCCGTAAGATTTGTTCCAGAGTTTGTAAATTTGTTCCAGAGTTTGTAAAAGTGTTTCAGAGTTTGTAAATTTGTTTCAGTTTGTAAATTTGTTTCAGAGTTTGTAAAAGTGTTTCAGAGTTTGTAAAAGTGTTTCAGAGTTTGTAAAAGTGTTTCAGAGTTTGTAAATTTGTTTCAGAGTTTGTAAAAGTGTTTCAGAGTTTGTAAAAGTGTTTCAGGGTTTGTAAATTTGTTTCAGAGTTTGTAAGTGTTTTGCACTTACCAACCACCATAGGGTCGTCACGCATTTGTATCGATTTTTAATCGTGTCACGATGCATCGTTACATCCATACTCCTCAGCTGTCTCTAACAAAAAAAAGCTTGAAAAGGCCAAAAAAATAACATATGCCTGGTGCAGCTTTAAAATGGTCTAATGTGTTATATTATAACTGAAGCTAAAGAAACACAAATCAAATATTTCTTTCAGCTCGTCTGGATAGGACTGTACGATGACATGGACAGCTGGAAGTGGTCACTGGCAGACAGCAGTTTCTACAAACACGGGGAGACCGATTTCAGACGATGGTTGGTTGGAGAACCAAACAATGTGGGCAGTAAAGAACACTGCGTATGGATGGATGGAGACGGACGATGGGCCGACGACAAGTGTGCCGATCGCTTTCAGTCAATCTGCATGAATGCCAGAGGTGACTATGTTAACTAGTGAAGTTAAAAATATACTAGTTCAGTTTCTTGACCTCTCCTCTGCCTTTGTTTTACCTCTGTGTTCATTCTTTGGGTCGATATTCTCTGTGGGTCTGTTTACTGTACAAGTCAATCAATCAAGCACCTTTCATAGAGGTTAATGCAATTCATAGTGCTTTACGGATGACATACGATGATAAGAAATGGAAATGATAAAAATGTAATAATAAAACCAATAAAATACACCAAAAGAAGTTAAAAACAGTGAAATAGATAAGAGACAATACCAGATAAAATGGATAAGAAATAAAACTTGAAAAAATTAAAACAAACATTGGCCATAACATGTTGTATGTATGCTTTAGATCCTCGGGTAAACTGCTGAACATAAAAGCTAAAATCTACCTCAGCCAAAGTTTTTGTACTGCATTTCAGAACAAGTGAAAGTGCTGCAGGGTATCCTGGTTCATACACGTAAACATGTCAGACAGTAAAGTCACATAACGTCAGGGCAAGTAAAAGAACTTTAAAATCAGTACAAAAACTGACAGGTAACCGACGTGAAGACTTTAGTGTGTTCTCTTCTGCTGCTCTTAGCAGAGTTCTGAATCAATTGGACCTGATCTGTGATCAAGCAGGACAGTTTCTTAATATTCTCTCCTGTTACATAGAGAACATTTAGTCAAGTACTGTACTTAAGTGCAGTTTTGAGGTACTTGCACTTCAGTATTTCAGTTTTAGGATCTTTTCTACTCAAATACATGGAGTTGTTAGTTCCACCAAAGAAACATTTTCCCTCTACACTCTCACACTCTACATCCTTTGGTGGGACCTGACCTCTAGGTTGGGAACCACTGGACTAGTTCAAATGAGCTCCAGGTGGAACAGCTGCAGCAGTAAAATGCTGTGTTGTTGTAGTGATATTTATTCATGTAGAAAGACTGTTTAGAAATACTCAGTAACATGCATTAAGATGATAATGTCATTCAGTAGTTTATTGATGTTCAGCAGAGCTCTGAGAATTTCTGTCATGAGTACTGCTATAGATGTAGCATGCATAGTAATCACTTCACTGTGGTCTATTTCAGGGCCAGATACAACATTTTTCATTACTTCTACTCCCATGACATGGCCTGAGGCTCAGAGTTTCTGCAGAACACACCACACAGACCTGGCCAGTGTGAAAAACATGACAGAGAACCAGAGGGTAAAAAGCATGGTACCTGCTAGACAAAAGGTCTGGATCGGCCTTTTCAGGGAACCCTGGAAGTGGTTGGATGGAAGTAACTCCTCATTTAGGTACTGGAAAGAGACGGAACCGACTAATGGTGATATACCAGAGCAGTGTGTGGCAGCAGACTTCTCTAAACTTGGAAAATGGGAAGACTGGCCATGTAAAGAAAGATTTGCCTTTGTTTGCTACAGTCCAGGTGAGTGCTAACCTATGATTCAAATACTCTTCATTTATTTATTCATGTTGAATTGATGAAGCATCACAAGAGAATAGAAGAACAAGAAGATCAACTTCAGATGATAGGTTTGTGTTGACTGAATGCTGAAAATATGTAACAGATGGCAGATGTAACTACCACATTTTCCATTTAGCATTTTGAGGAATGTTTAATGACCAAAATTTTGTTTTAGAAACAGTTACAAAGAAAGTGATAAGACTGAAACTGAAGACGAACTCCTCTGTGGATCTGAATGACCCTGCTGTGGCGGATAAAATCTTGGCGCAGGTAAATCATGTTTACTATTATTATTATTATTATTATTATTATTATTATTATTATTATTAATATACCTATGAATCACGGCCAGTATAACATATATATCTCTCGGGTGATATTACTCTAATGAGTGTAATGTAATGTTAAAGAGTTTTGTATTGCAGTTCAAACAGAAGCTGAAGGACCAGGGGGTGGATGTAGATAAGGTCAAACTGAGCTGGAAGAAGCAGCCAGATGGAAAGGTCTTCTTCAAGCAGGACCAGAAGCAGAGAAAGAAGAGGAGCACCATGAGAAAAAAGCTGGAGCTTTAAAGTTTAATTGCTGTGTCTGTTTTCATCAGGTTTGATCCTCACAGTGCTTGTGTAATGGCTCACAATAGATCTGCAGCAATGAATTAAGTTATGAAAAATAGCACATATTATCTGCTTCCAGCTTCTTAAATGTGAGGATGTGATGCTTTCTTTTGCCTTATGGGGTCATTCATTTTTAAACTGTTGGTCAATTACAACAAGTCGTTTGAATTTATGTTCTTGGGGTGGTGGAACTTCTACCAGACATTTTCACTGTTTTCTTACTTAAATAAGTATGTTAAGATTTGACTGCACTCAAAAACAAAATGGCCAAATTTCCATCCATTTGAATTACAGAGTTTTAATATAAATTAAACAATAAACTTAATTTGAAGCAAGTAATAAGATTTATGTAATAGTACTAATAAACTCAATGTGATTCTGCTACACAGTAGTGTAGTAGTAACTAAGTTGTGAATTCACTATTAATAAAATCAATTTGTTTGCCCAAACCCAGCAAAGATAAACACAGTCATTTTGAGTTCACTAGTACTATTACATAAATCTTATTACTTGTGTCATATTAAGTTTGTTAGTGAATTTCTAAGAAAAAAACTATGTCATTCAAATGGATAGAAATGTTCTATGTAATTGAAATGCATAAGTGCCCGAAATATTTTTTGGAGTGTGGAGGCAAGTTGAGCTTTATTGTTGTGAAGACCTTTTAAAAATCTATTTTAAAACAGAGTGATGTTCAGCAGTGTGTTTATTTGCAGTAGTAACCTCTAGTTGGTTGATTTAAATTTATTTTAAAGTTGTAGCTTTCGTTAACAGGGGATAATTGGCTAAATGTTATCAAAGGTACAGTTTTGTTATTATGAAAATAAAAGATGAAATAACTTTTCATAACACAACATATTATATTTTTTACAACATATTATATTATACTTTTTACTCCTGACAGCTTTAGTTTTTTCATTTTACAATTTAATGATTACAATACAACTCTTCCTGTTCAATGAAAGCATGTCTTTAAATTGGATGATTTTGAATGTGAATGTTTCTGATAATTACATTTTATAAAAATAAATGAACTATTAAAAAGAAATCTTTCGTAAAAAACGCTGCCTTTTTTTTTTATTTTTTTTTTTAGATTTTTTAGATTTAGACTGTTCTTAGAGGCTTAGGAGAGAACTAGTGACACCTCTCATCAAATGCCGCCAGGTTCTTCCCCGCACACCACACTCTGCCGGCTTTGTTGTGCATGTTCAGTAAGATGCACCCTCTACCTTTGCAGCAACCTCCCATCATCCAGGTGCTCCTTCTAACCCATCACCTTAAAGCAAAAGGTGCCCTTGCGTGACTGATGCACTGATGTTGTGCATATATTCACAAAACACACAATTCCAACCACATACTGCCACTCATGCAAGTGATGGCATATTCACACATAGGGAAGACACACACACATGCATGCATGCAAACAACCTGGGATTGTTTTTGTGTGTGTTTTGGAATTTGTAATTAAAATGCTAAAATTATTCTGAAATTCACCCTACCGAAATTAGGGGCATCTACTGTAGCAAATGGGTGCAACAACAAACTTTCTCTCATCATGGTCATCTTCTAAATGTAATGCTTGTTTTACAAAGAAGCACATTCCGTAGTAACCGCAGAGGTGGTCATAGCCTGGCTGCTGCTGCTAGGTTGAGATTCATCTCCAGTCTGAAGCATGTCAAAAACACGACATTCATTTAAAAATATTGCATGTTGTGTGTGCAAATGTTTCTGCATGTTCGTCTGTTTTGGTAAAAATGCAGCCAAACTTTGGAGCGTTTGAACCGAGTGGGTGCCATTGTTTACTACAGATTGCACTGCACGTGCGAAACTTGCGTAAGTTACGTGGCGTAATTTATCGTGCTTGCTGGAATCGAGCGTGCATAACTTCTTGCGGAAGTTACGTGACGTAATTCGTGCTTCCTGGAATTGATAAAAGAATCGTTAGATAAACTGCCAAACGATTCTCATCCCTAGAGGTAAGCCAGGTGAGCCAACCAGTTCTGGTCTTCAAGTTTAGCAGCCAGAGGATGTCCATGCTCTGAGGGGAAATCGTGCACCTGCTCTCTCAGTTCAAATAGTCTCTGTAGTGCTTTGTTCGAGTTCAAAATCTCATGCGCACCGCAAGTCAGATTTCAGCAACTTCCCTCCAAGCTTCTTAGCAGGTAGCTTTGCTTGTCGCTTGTAGCTAAAAAGCCATACAATTGCTGAGGAGCTAACTACACCAGCTGCGGCTATGCTAGCTAAAAGTCTTTTCACAAAGAGACACCTGGATCCCATGTTTTGGACATAATCTCGATTTGGCCACTGACAAAGCGCTGGCTATCGACAGGGTGTCAACCGTCTCTGCTTTTTCCAGGTCACCAAAGATGTCCAGGCTACTGCTAGAAAAACAGACAGACTCGGGTCTACCTCCCCACAATCTCTGCAGTTCAAGTGGTCATGTGGGACATATCCTCTTGCCTTGCTGCATCTAAAGATGATGCCCCCTGTGCCGTGAAATGAAGGAGAAAGTTCTAGAGGATCTCAACAAAAGATATGCAGACAAGAATTTACAGATTATTCTTAACTGTGCCACATATCTTGATCCTCATTTCAGAGACACCTTTGTGGCGATGACACCTGCAGTAATGTAGACTCTGTCTATATTGTATTCTATATATTGTTCGTATATATATTATTATCATATATTATATATTGAATCGCATCCAGCTCAGTTTCATCTGAGCACCTGCTCCTGAAGTTTTCTGCCACCACCAGCCTCGCACTGTTCTGGATCTCCTCCATTGAAGATCTCATCCAGTCACCTTGCTCCTGAATTGAACTATTAATTTGGTTTTAATAAACCCTTTAAACTTATTTTAGTCTGCAGTTGTTGTTTGCAGTTTGGGTCTGCTCCTGTTCGTTATAATGATCTGTGTATATAGTATAGTACTTTAACCAAAGAAAAGTAGAAATTAGCTGCTGGGCCTCTTTATAATGCCTTGTTCATTGTCCTCTCTGTGCAGTGTCAGCAGTGGAGTGCAGCCAACAATGGATGGAGCTTTGTAGGTGAACCAGACTTCACTAAATAAACCAAAGGCTGACATATCAAACATATTACCAGACCTACAAGTTTGGAATCCAGAAAAGGTTTAGCCTGATGTATTTACACTATATATAATCTTCACTGCTTCGTTCTCTCCAATTTTCTTCAGAAACCAGTTGTCCTAGAATTGTCCTAGAGCACCTCCACCTGGAGGAGAGGAGCAGTCAGTGTCACGCCACATATACAGTAAACCAGACCCTCCAGGAATTTGCGATGTTGCGATTTGCAACTTCAACGCAACTTCAGTGAATCCCTGTGAATTCAGGGCTGTTGTGTTGCAATTTTTATCAATCACTGCGATTTCTTTCCCAACTTCCGCACAGTCTGCCCGGGGGGATTGAACTCGGCGGGTCAGAGATGGCTGCATAGTGCAGGGGGATCCCCTCGTGGGACCTCTCCCCGGCGCTGGCTGGCCCCCGCCGGGCGAATTTCCTCCGCCGCGGTGCGCCGTGACCGGCTCTGGGTCGGCTTGGAAAGGCTCGGGGACAAAGGTGGCTCGTGGCTCTGGCCGCGAGCTTTACAGCACCCTCCCCCTCGGACCTCGACGCTTCCCAGGGCTGTGGACTTAGTGCCCCCCTCGCCCCCAGCACAACTGTCGAATCGCAACTTTGACTGTGACAGATGGAGGAACGACATGCAGCAAAGGGCCACAGGTCAGATTTGAACCCTGGGCCACTGCAGCAAGGACTGAGCTCACAGACACCCCAGTCTTTTTTCAGTGTACTGTTTTATGTTGTTTTGCTGCTTTGATGTGTTTTATGCAAAGTGTCTTTGAGTACACAGAAAAGCACTTATAAATAAAATGTACTATTATTATTATTTGATTCATAGATGAAATCAGGTGTTTTACCACGTGTCTGCTCATGGAGTTTATTAGGTAGGGCAGAATCTAACATTCGTTCAGTTGATCCACTTTATTTGCGTCCATGGCTGTAGTATGTTTCATACCTGGCAACCCGGGGCTTTGGCATGAGCCTTGTAGTCATAAGGCAGGATCAAAACACAAACAGATGGCCTGGTCTGTCAAGGCAAATTCAAAAATAAGAAATATACTGACTACAGTAGAGCATGTTTCCTTAATGTCTGATGACACAGCATATTCATATCTTACATATTGTACCTTTAAAGTGGTATCCTGCTTGTAGCTAATATATGAATATGCCCATGCTTTTCAAACTAGAGTGTCCTTGTTTCTTTTGGTTAGCTAACAGTAGATAACTGATATCGGAGTAACGGTAGATTGAAAAGTGCACAATGAACAATGAGCTCCCAGGTTTTGTAATTGCAGGGCGGCGGTGCAGATCTGTATATAGGTACAGGTAACTGCATTTATCTCCTCTGGAGCCTGGTGTCGATGTGTGTGGTGTGAGTCTGGTTTGCTTACCCTGGCTCACTTGTGGTCCCTTTAGTAAAAGTTAGTCATATAAGGTTTTCCTCTTTCGTTCAATGAGATGAAATCCGTAAAGGACTCATTTACTTAGGTTTTATGTCAAATTGTTGTTTGCATTTTTTTTAATGTTGTGTGGATCATTAATGTTTGGCATAACAGCTTAGTGCATTGTCACTTGACCTGTTTTCACAATTTTAAATGTGTTAAATAAAATACACTACGTGAAATCACATCTGTTGTCACGTGTATTCATGAACCTGTGTGACTTAAGATTAAGCATAGTGAAATTTAACTGATCCTAGGGTGGGGTCAACCAGTTAAAATAAATAAATGAATAAATGAATAAATAAATAAATAAATAAATAAATAAATAAATAAATAATCTCCATCGTCCCTTTCTGTTTAATATCCGATATAATACCAGATATCCTGACCCACAGTGCATCATGAAAAGTGACACTGTAAAAGTTATGGACCTACCCAGCTCTCAGTGGCTGTTTTCCAGGACAGAGCTTACCGTAGTGTTGGTATGGAGGACTGGGCAGGTAATGGTGACTTTTCCACGTATAAATTCAATTATTTGCCTGTAAACTTTCCAAAGACAGTATCTACAACACCGCTGTGGGAAGTCACTGAGTTCAAGTATTGTAGTAAGTAAGTAAATGTTTGTTTGTTTGTTTGTTTTTACTTATTGTTCTCTTTATTTATTATCTGCTGTAAAGCACTTTGTACAACGAAAGGACTGTTGTAAAGGGCTGTATAAATAAAGTACATTTACATTTAAATCACATCACGTAATCACCATCGGTCAACAGTGGGACCTACTTGGCTCTTAATGCCAGAGAACGAGGCTGCTTTTCCGGAGGAAGTGAGTGTAACATGCTTACGCTACAGGCTATGCGTCCCCTGCAAAGCAGAAGCAGATGGAAGCGGGCTTTTGGTAACATGTGGACAGTGTTGATGTACAGAATGGCAGATGTCGGGACCAAAAACAGCGAAAATGAGCAAACGCAGCAAAGCAAAAGTAATAAGAATAATAATCTTATACGATTACTCGATAGAATATTCAACAGAATACTCGATTGCCAAAATATTCGATAGCTGCAGCCCTAAGTGTTATTTATACAGAACTGTACCACTGTAAAACAATTAGAACACTAACGTTGTATTTCTCTCTCTCCCCGTGTCTGTGTGTATATTTCTCTCTCAAACAAACAAACAGACGGACGCGAACCAAATTAAACTTCTTTACATTATTTTGCAGCACAGACTGAAATCAGGCTTTTTGGGCTGCGGTGTCCAATCTTACATATCGTACCTTTTTAAGATCAAAACTGACTAGGTGTGGAATGTTGCAGGCGAATTCAGACACAACTGCCTAAAAAGTTAATACACACATTAAAAACACATAATGTACATGGAACACCATGTGTTTGCCATGTATGACTTCAGGAGAACCTAGGCTAAAAGGTAGTATGAGTGAAAACTGTATACATAAAAATGAATGTCTTTATTCTCAAAGCATACTGAACAATTTTTGAACAAAACGTTTGTCTGACATACATTTGCAGTTTTTCCAATCAAATGTGTGAAGAACAATAAAATGACAAACAGTCCAATGAGGTTTTTTTTTCCCCTTCTCTTTTTTCAGACATGCCACTGATCAAAGCAAGGCCTCTCCAGGAAGTTGCAGAGGGGCGCCTTGCATGCTCCACACATCCAGGGGGTTTTGTTGTAGACTTTGCTTGCCTTGCACTGCTCACAGTACTTTCTGACACCTGCAGGCCTGTGTCCAGGTTTTGATGGGTCCAAAGGGGCAATGGGCACAGGTGTGTGCCGAGTTGCCCTGTCTGCAGGCGCTGTAGTCACCCCAGCTGTCACCCCGGCAAGTTGAGCACAAAGCTCCTCCATAAAGACTCTGTGTGTCAGCGGCGTAGTGTTTTGCACTGCACACATCTCTTTATGGAGGATGAAGCTGTTGCATGCCGCTATGTCCACAAAGTGTAAGAGCAAATTCTTATACCACCTCATCATTTTGTGGTGAGCAGCGGTGTATTGGATGAGCTGATCAGACCAGTCCACACCTCCCATGTGCTTGTTATATTCCACAATTGGAGTGGGAATAGGAATTCTCACTTTCTCCCAGGTTCCACCTCTTGTCTTTCGTCTTCTTGTGACTGTGTCAGATGTGAAGGCTTGATGGATTGTCGAGCAGACGGCCACCTCTCTTGTGTCCATCCACTTGACGAAGAGCAGGTCACCATCTCGGATCCATCTGATCGACCCTCTTTTGGACTTTTTGGAAAGGGCATTTACTGTGGATTTAGGAGTTCCCTTCCTCCCCTCTCTATACGTACCACAGGCTCCAAATTTCAGAGAAGACAGGTGTGTGAATAGCTGAGGGCTTGTATAAAAGTTGTCACAGTAGACGTGATAGCCACTTCCCAAAAAAGGTTTGTCCAGGAGGCCCACAACTGCATCATAGGTAAGTTCAGAGCCCGTGGAGAAGTTTGCCTTCCCTGTGTACACGGTAAAGTTCGACGTGTATCCATTTGAAGAGTCAGCCAGGACAAACAGTTTGAACCCCCACTTAGTTGACTTGTGCTTTATGTACGGTCTCATCCCCATTTTTGCCTTTGTTGCCACCATCCTCTCATCAATTACCAGATTTTTCTTTGGCTGGTAGAAGGATTTGCATGCTGCCTTGATTTCGGTCATCAGAGGCTTGAGACAGAACAGCGGGTCATAGTCTGATGTACCCTTTTTGCTGTCATTCACAACGTCCTCGGCTGGATCACTCATGTGTAAATTTGAAGAAATAAAGAGCCACCTGTCCCTTGACATCACTCTACAAGGAAATGGCACTGAGAAAATGTTGTTTTGTCTCCAGTAGTCTTTCATTGATCCTAGCTTTAGGAGGCCCATGAAAATAACAAGTGCAAGATATTTGAGGAACTCTGTGGGGGTGACATCAGTCCATTTGAACTGAATTCCTTGTTCTATCCTCTTTGCAGCTTGCTTGTTGGTGTTGCTGCATAACTCTTGGATGACATTCTCGTTAAAAAAAAGCTGGAACAAATCAAGTGGACTGTAGGTTTTTGATGTATCCAGATGCGCTCCCGGGAGCCTGGCAGGGGCAAATCTGGGGAGAGCGGGTGCCATATCTGGATCGTTTTCTGTTTTCCAGTGCTGTGAAGGTCTCGTGCGGCGCATAGATTGTGATTTTGCAGGGCTCTGACTGCTCATTCTACATTTTTTGCGCTCCGGTGTTGGTATGGAAAATGTGCTTGACTCATCATCATCATCCCTGAAATAAATGTAAAAAGAGAGAGTCAAATGCACAATGAATCTGGAAGCTTCTTTTAGTGTGAACATTTAGGGGAGAAAAAAACAACAGCTCCCCTGTGAACTAGGGCCGCAACTAACGATTATTTTAATAATCTATTAATCTGTCGATTATTTTTTCGAACAATAATTTCCAACCCTTTATTCAAAAACAGAACTGACAGTGCAAATTCACAGAAAGTGCACAAACAGGTTGCTCCTTGAACATCCCTGAGCTGTTAAATAATTTAAAAAAACAAATGGACTAACACAAAAAACATACACATGTATGCTTTACATGCACCAAATATATAGGCTTTTTTAAAATAAAGTGCACAGAAAGATGTATATTTTTGGGACTAAGCCATTTTCAGCTTGTTTTTACTTCTTTAACATTTGGGCTTATGAACAGTAGTGTTTGGTATCTATAGATTCAGGAGAACCTAGGCCATCTATCTATCTATCTATCTATCTATCTATCTACATACATACATACATACATACATACATACATACATACATACATACATACACACACACATACATACACACACACATACATACATACACACACACATACATACATACACACACACTACACATAAACACACTACACTACACTAAACACATTTTATTTTTTATTCAAAATCACACCTCAAACAGTACTAGTGAAGAGTTTTTAAATGAAAATATTATTCTTCATCCCTTTGCCTGACATACATATGCGGTTTTTCAACCAAAAATGCGAAGAACATTAAAATAATGCTCTTTCAATACAAAAGGTCCTATACGTTTTTGCCTCATTTTCCTCAGGCATGCCACTTAGTAAAGCAAAGACCCTCCAGAAATTTGAGGGAACCTGTCATTCAATAGAAATAGTATTTCTGAAGTTATTCTGTCACTCTGCTCTCTGTGTGCCCCCTGACCCCTGCACTCTGTTCTACACACACAGCTCTCTCTCTCTGTCGTCCCTCCCAGACCCCAGAGTCTTTTGATTGGCTCGAATACGTCATAGGTACCTCCACCGATGGGTTGAAAAAGAAACTAGTCCGCCTAGTAACGTTTGTACATTCGTTGACTGCGCTTTCAGTCAGCCGAACATCTATTTTTCAATTGGTCTTTTACGCGGCGGCATAGAACAACAAGGAAGTGTCGGACAGACACAAACCGTATATCTCCATCTTCAGTGGAATCTCAGGAAAACAGTGCAAAAAACAAAAAAAACAACAACAAAAAAAACAAAACATCTCTCTATCATAAATATAGATATTCGCAGATATGTAAAACTTTAAACCTTTTAGGCGGATCTGCCCAATCCGTCCACAGAGGGTTAAAGTGACTTAACACGATTTGTTTGAACGTCAGAACTTATCTACACACACCCTTTGTTCAAACCACGTTAGTGTCTCTTCATATCAATCTCTCCCAATCTAATACACACACACACTGCATATGTGTGAGACAATAACTGCAATAATCACGTTTGTAGAACATTATTTCATGATGAAGAGGTTATTTGTAGTCGCATACCAGTCCTCGGATGGATCTTCCCCAGTCTCGTAAAATTCCTCCTCATCTGTGAGAAAGCTGTCCGCTTCGGAGTCCTCGTCACATTCCATTAGTTTCAACACTTCTTCTATCGTGTAGTCTATACTGCATTCCATCCTAAATGCACAAAAGATAATTTAAAATAATAATTCTATTGTTGTTTTTTGTGTTTTTGTCTCGCTCTCTCTATCACTCACTCTGCTCCAGGTGCTCTCTCCGCCATGCCCGCCACTCCACGCGCCGTTCACTCTCGCTGGTTCCACCCCTTGCAAGTGCTTTGATTGGCTAGAATACATTTTTACCGTCTACTGATTGGGTAAAAGAAAATATTCTGCCTAGTAACATCGTCCCATTGGTCGAAAAGGAGTTAGAAGACAAGACGACCGCGGAGAATCTGACTGCACATCATTATGCGACGGCGAATGTTATTGATATGCCCTGTAGTAAAACTACAAAGTCCAGAAGATGGACTACAAAACGCGCATCTGAGATACTTACTAGATACTCCCCATGCGCTCTTACATGTAGTTTAATGCAGGGAATATAAACCCGGTGAAAAATGTGACTTCATTTTAACGTCAGAATTCAAATAATAAATGAATATTGTCCACCTGTCACAGAAGTCAGATGAAGTTTGTGTTACGTTGGTATGGTCGCTCACCCTCCTGTCCACTCCTGTATAAACATATTAACAAGTTATGGCAAAGATATATAATAATCACCTGCAGGACACTGGATGTCACAGTTACAGACAGTTTTTACTCTGTGTGTGAACACAGCTTCGACCGCAAAGGTCAATGATGAGGTCAGGAAGGAAGAAAGTGTTCAGAAACCTCTGGATAAATATAAATATATAAAGAATAAATAAATGCCTGAAAGAGAACAGGTAATTGAATATTCCTAATTTAAATGTTACTACTGGGCTTCTTAACTCAGGGTTATAATTTGGAGGATTACAAAAGACATAGATACAGTGTGGGTGGGAATGGAACACAATCTTTGTCACTTCCATTTTTGAGTGAAGTGACAAAAAGATGGGCAATGACTGGATCAGGGGAACAATGAAAATATGATCAGTGGTATGAAAGGAATTATAACTGTTGAACTGCATTTGTAGAGCCTCCAAAACTCCAACAAATCCAGATTTTTTTTACAATCTATGGTGGACGCAGGGTATAATACACCAGGGTACAGATTGATAGATACAGTTACATGATACATATTCACTAGACAGACAAGAGTAGAGTTATGACTTCCTAAAGGTGCTCATTTTTATTAACATATAAAGGAAGCAATGAAACCATCCAAGCTGTGACCGACGTCTTGAGCTTGAAATGTTAAAAATGTTTTCCCCAACCAAGTTCATTTTTTAACATTTATGTCTTTTTGATCGTTCATATTTATTGGAAGATATTCTGTTATTCGCATTTCACACCAATACCATAAAAATGAATGTTGTCTTTTAAAAAACCTGTTCACATCATATCACATCCATTATGTTTTCAGTCAAGTTGACCTACAGTGTCTACAGACGCTGACAAACAGACAAATAACCAGTTCAAATTAGTGAAATTTTATGATCTCTTCTCAGAGAATTAAGAGACAAATTATACATTAGTCCATGATTTATGATGCTGTTCTTTGAGTTATGTGACTCATTCAGAGGACTTCAAACTTTGCATTTGATCTTTACTTCCTAGCTCTCTTCTGTGGTGGCTTGCCAGGGTGTTCTCACCACAGATATCAACATCATGATGTGGAGGATGCACTTAGACCCCAAAACACTGGTCGGTAGTCACAAGCCCATCATCACTAAAAGATGCATTGAAGCTAGGACGACCCAGCCGCTTCTACAGCCTGGTCTTGATGTGACGTCCAAGTGGACGGACGTAGCTGTCCATTCTTGTACCTGTGAGGAGCAGAAGAAACAGAAATTAAAGTATCGTGATTAGTATTAAAAAAAATCTCTCACAGCACTAAACATCACAGAGTCTCAGAGCACTCTGTGACTTTATGTAGTGACATATTCAGACATATTCTAAACAAGTACTTTGGGGTGACCCACCACACATTTTTCTTTCAGACAGCCTGAGTCCTGCACTGCTCGGCAGTAAACCTTTTCCCTAGGTCCTCAATAGGATAATATTGTCATGACTGCATGTGCTTTACACAGATAGATATACAAAGAGATCTGATGTTAGAGAAATGAAGCAAAGTCTTTCGATGTATTAATAACATGTCAATCACTTTCTCTTTCACAATTCTGGCCCCTGTTTGGAGAAGCTGTCCTCTTTCAGGATGTCATAGCAGTTCTCCACCACCTGAGGGTGCAGCACAACAAGACGTGTCAGGGAGATGCTCAGAACCAGTTAAAGAAGGAAAAGCAGAGTAAAGACAGGAGATGATTATGGACCTCCATGGGAACAGATTCAGACATAACTTAAGGAAAGGATTTTAGTGTTATAAGTCTTACTTTCCAATAAGCCAAAGGTCTTTTCACAACAGACATCAGCAGAGCACATCACACACACAAAATGTGTGTTTTGTCTTGAAAAACACAAATACACAGTGATTAAAACATAAAGTACATGTTTTAATGGTGTCTAATGGCGTGCAACAGTTAAAAACTGTGAAGAGTTGCCACTGAGGAGTAAGAAATCATCTTCAAACATACAGTTGTCACACATTTCAAGCTAAACGAAAGCTTTATGTCTTAGGTCATCTGAGACAGTTTTATGTCTGTGGTCTCACAAAGACAGATAGTAGATCCGAGAAAAGATCAGAACTTAAATATTTGAAGGACCTCATGAAACACTGACAACTACTTTTTATTCATTAGAAATAAAACACAGACATTAGAGCATAAACTGAGTATTTATGGCTGAAAAAATATGCTATACCTGTTCTCTGATAAAATATGCTGAGGGAGCACACTACTGCATGCTTTCACAGAAACAATATGCAATAGAGAGGTCAAAGGTCAAAGACGTTTGAGCAGAGCTAATTTGGATGGACCTAAACAGGGCCTTTCCATTCAAAGGTCACACAGTCAGCCCAATGACCATCAATATGGAATAAACTCTAACTTGCATGCATTTCAGTCTGCAGTCACCACAGTTTTTGAATTCAAACAGCCTGTTATAGCCTCATTTTTGCAGCCTCTGGTTTAGATGTCTTGAAGGCAGGTAGAGCACCACCTATTGTACATCCAGCAGAAGAAAACATTCTTTGCAGGGTCTTGGTCGGTGCTGTTTCTGTACCAAGCAGGAATGTTCCACCATCAGGAAGCTCTTGATGGTGCAGGAATAGGAATTCCTCAGTATTCCAGGTCCAGGTCAGGCTCTCTGGGAATGACTTTAGAAAAAGAAAACCTACTGAAGAATGTTGCAGCAGATCTGATCTTTAACTTCTTTAACGGATACTGCGAAGCAAAGTGACACAATCCATGCATTACAAATACTACTATTACTACTACTTTTAAATTAGATTTAAAAAGGGATTTGGGATGTTCCAGAGAATTTGTGTTGCAGTTCCCTTTGATTGCCAGTAGAGGTCAATGCAAATCAAGGGTTACCTAACCGTCCTCTTATTCCAGTTCATCAGTCCAAAGAAAATACTGTCTGGTGTTTTTGGATGGTGGTGGAGCTGTGACTTGTGACAAGAAGTGGGTGCAGGGTTAAAAGAAAACAGTAGGGTGCTGCCTCCCATGTCAGCCTGCTCAGTTAGATTTCAGAAGGCAGAGGAAGCAGGCCTTCAGTATGCATCCTGACTGTGTGTGTGCTGCAGTTAATTCAGACAAAGTTGCAGTTTTAATGAGCTTGCAAGCTCGAATTTATAATAAGCTTGCAATAACTACCCTTTAGTAAACGTGTGCGTACGCACTAATGTACGCGCACACACGCACGTAAATAGAGGAAGTCAAGTCATTGTTGATGCAATTTACCCAGTCACCTTCAAAAGGTGATCAAACTGTCACTTCACTTTGCAGACTTATCTCCACACTTAGTACCATGCCTGTGTCAAAGAAACCTACCCAAACAGTAGTTTGAAGCACACAGGTTTCTTCATACTAACTTAACTGGCTCATGGGTATAGTTACTTTGGAAAGTAGTTAATTAGGTTACAACGTTACCATCAATGAAAAGTAATCTGTTACGTTACAGCGTTACTTATGAATAAAAGTAACGCATTAGAGTACTCATGCGTTACCAAAAATTAAAAGTCGTTTGCAGTGCCTCACACATGCTGCAACTTAACTGACACAGACACACAGCCTCCTTTAAATGCACTGAGACGTCCTGACAATGAATAACGTCAGTCAGCCAACCAAACTAACTCTGCAGGATAACAATAATGGGAAAGACAGTCAGCAATATGCCACATAGCATTTTATTAATTCATTATTTTTTTGATCAGTCAGAACATAGGTGACTCCTGTTTTTTTTTTTACCTGAATGCAGTTATGAAAGTGCATTGAAGTGCGCTTAAGTAAACACAATCTGAGGTAAACAGGTTGCAGATTCAGATCCATTTAGAAATTAACGACCAGTCAACAATCTAACAGAAATTTTAACAGCTGCCTCTATGTCAAACAAAAATGATAACAGGCCGTATAACACAACAGACAGAAGCTTTTCACCAACGCAGAGTGTGCATTTTACTGTTATGTTCTTGTCCTTTTCGCTGGTGAATTGAAAATAATGTGCGTACTTCCACGACTCAAAAGCTGTCCTCTCTGCCATCTTATTATTATAATATAATAAGATTATGTCATCTTATTATAATATAATAAGATGACATAATTGTCACAGCACTTATTGGAGCACCAACGCTTCCTTATCGCACTATACCTTGATGGTTCCCTCCCCTGAAAGTCACTTGAGATAAAAGCGTAAACGCCAAACGACTAAATGTGAATGTTAATTCGCCGTTCAACCGTAGTAGTTACCTGGGTTCCTGTCCCCGGGATTTCAGCGCCCTCTGCTGTCCGCTTCAAACGACCGCAGCAGGTAGCTTGGGCTCCTGGCCCCGGGATGCCAGTGCCCACAGCCATTTGCTTCAAACGTCCATAGCAGGATCCTCAAACACTGTTTCCCGCACCGAGATGCTATTGCCCGACATGTCTTACTCACACAGCATTCACCCATGAAGATGCTGCTCCTGTCAATTTTGGGGGTTCCTAACAATTCGCAAGTAAAGCCAAGTTGCTTCCCAGTTTTCGAAATCTACCCCATAATAGCCACAGCTATTCCGTATTCCAGCTATTCTGCAACAAACGCTTTAGCAAGTCTGTCCTCATACACAAATCGACAAGTCTCTACAACGCCGTATTCGTATTGGTGTGTAACAGAGTGCCATATTACTGATGGCTGCCAGTCTAATCAACGAGACCACTCACACAGGGCACGCTGCGGAACATCTCAGCAGCGTCCCAGCAGCGACTCTCTGCGCTGCAGCGCTATCATTCCTAGCACTTCTATTTTTGATGCGAGGACGCTAAACCACGGCACAGTCATTCCGCGGCACTTACGTCCCCTGTGTGAGTCCCCAGTAATATGGCACTCTGTTACACACTAATACAATCAACACATATTATGTCCCGATCATTCCATCACTGTGGTTCTTACTGTTTCTCATACATTCTCTTCAAGGTCCAAACTATAAAACCTTACCCATACACCTCGTCATCATCTACAGCTGCTGTTTTCAGTTCAACATAACCCTTCCATCATTTGGTCTCTAACCCCAGCCATCGCGCACACAGTCTACTTAACTTAGCAGCATTAACTTCTCTTCACTCTCTGTTAACTTCACTTCCTAGAGAGCGTTTTATTCAAGAGCTGCTTGAAATCCTTGCCAAAGACCCACTATATGTCCAAGTCATCCAACACGGTCATAATTATTTGGTTTCCCAAATCAATCCCAGTTCTGTCCTGGAGTTTCTACCCTTCACATAGACCCACTTAGTGGGTAATCTTAATTGCCCGATAGTAGTTAAAGTGTCATCATACCAAACTGTAAAATCGGTCAGTTTACATTCGTCTTCTCTTCAAAGTCTGACCTACACCCACTCCTTCTAAGTCCAGACAATCGCGTGCACGTAATCTCCTTGTCCAGCATTCTCCTGTCTACTACTCCAGTCACTCCTTCAGAACCTGAGCAGTCACTTTGGCTCTCTGCATAGCATCCCTGATCATCACTGAATTTGATCGGAACTCAAGTCTTCAGATCCACACTGTCTCATTCCAAGTAACTGGAAGCGGTTTGGGGGTACGTCATGCCCGAGAGCTACAGCAGATTCCCTACCGAAGCTTCCCCGCACTGCAGCATCAGACCCAAGAACTTCACGAGATCACACTTCATCCGCAATCATCCATTTTGTCAATAAATAATTTTAACGTATCTTGTTGATGGTGTGGTCCATGCTAGTGAATTGGAGCCTAAAGCTTAATTTCAGGAGCTGGACCACACCTCAACTGTGCCACTTCCGTCCTATAAATACCCTCCTAACCTCTGGTTCCCTTCGCACTCGTATTCCGCACTCTCTTCCTGCCCACCCCATTTCTTTTACCTTTTCTCCTCTCATTCCTAGGGCCTGTCAGGAGGTGCGTCATGTCCGGGTGCTACAGCAGATTATACCGAAACTTCCCCACATCAGACCCAAGAACTTCACAAGATCACACTTCATCCGCAATCATTCTTTTTTTTAATAAATAATTTTAACGTATCTTGTTTTTGGTGTGGTCCAGTGAAGTTCTTGTTGTTTCTTTTGCTTTTTTGTTGTTGTTTTGTGCATTTTGAAGGTTGAAATCTGTAACTATACTTGAGTCACTAGATCTTGCACATGCAATGCATGTTTGGCCATATTAACAACCATTTAATGTTGTCTAAATGCAAAACTGCAAAAGAGCGAATTTCTGTAGACAACTGACTCAACATCCCGACAAAAGCACTAACATGTTTTTTTGCCTTCTCACCCAGCATGACAAACTCCATGACATGTTCTGTGATGCTGACCAATAGGAGCACAGAGGCCTTGTAAACATGGCCAAGCAAAGAGGAATGGTGTTGTTGTGAAACAGGAAACGTAACGCTGCTTTTTCTGGCTGTTTTTTCTTTTTGGCTGTTTTTTTTTTTTACTTTTCCAAAGGCAGGACAGCCACTATCATACAGACTTCACACCATTGTTTTTTATTTTATTGTTTTTTTTTAATTTTGTTTATTGAGTTTTCAAATATATAATTGGCAGTTATAACAAATCAAGTCTAAAGTTGAAAATTATTACAAAACCCAGATTAAAAAAAGACAATACAACAGACAAGAAAAATAATAGCATAAAATAAAAATTAAAAAATGTAGGTCATCTACTGAATAAGACAATGATAAATTAAATAGTTACATGGCATTTATTCAAAGTCACATCTGAGTTTACATTCACATGCACCTGTACACAGCATAATTTCATTCAAATAAATCAGACCTAGTCCAGCTGACAGTCTCCTCAGTGTTGTGCAGAAATTGCTGAAATCAATGGTCGATGGCGAGTTCAGGAGGGAAGAAAGCGTTTAGGAGCCTCCGATGTCTTATGCTGTAGCATTTATTGAAGCTTGGCCAAGGAGAATTAGAGACACTCTCTTGTACATCAGAAGTGCCTGAGTCGGTCTCACATTCTGCCGAACTCATACTGGTGGATAGACTTTAAACCCCTACAGATAACACCACAAATACTATATGCACAGAACTAGTCAAAGAAAATGTTTTTACCCATGTTAGTGTTACTGTCAGCACATTCTAGTCTGGAGATACAGTTGTCTGTTTATGTTAATGAAACGTCAACGGCAGGCTATCTATTATGTCTGTAAAGACATAAGGTCTCCTCGACCCTGGCCACCACAATGTTGAGATAGGCTGGCACCAACTATCCTAAAACAAAGCCAAACAACTACTACTGCTGAGGACCCTGTGACCCTGTGACCCTGTGTAACCTAAGGATAGAAAATTCCATAACACTCAGTGTACATCTGATTTTCTCCATATTGACAAAGTAGAAAATGTATTTTATTTTTTAGTTAAAGGTTTGGTGTATAACTTTTAGGGTGATCATTTAGCAGAAATGGAATATAACATGTATAACTATGTTCTTTATAATAGATAATCACCTTAGAAAAACACATATTTTATTATATTGCTTTTTATATTATTGCTTTTATTGGGATGCAGAACAGCCAGCCAAAGTCAGCAAATACACCAACATAATGCAGAACAAGTAACAATGACATTTACTATGATGTATAGTTTTACTATACTTTACTTCTAATTAAAGGAAATTGTGTCCAAACTTTTTTTTTTTTTTTTTTCAGCTGAAGAGTGACAGGAATGTGGGGAGAGAGAGATGGGGGATGACATGCAGGAAACAGGCCGGATTCAAACCCTGGGCTTCCACAGCAAGGACTGAGCCTTCGCACATGAGGCGGCTGCTCTACCAACTGAGATAAACACCGCCCCGTCCAAACTTTTTTTTTTAAAGAGGGCCATATTTGACAATGTGAAGATGCCCGGGGGGCAATACTAACATTTTAAAAATGAAAAAAATCACCAATAAAAGTTGTATACAAATGCACTGTTCTGTAACAATTTCATTTTCATTGTCACAATTCATTCACAATTCATTCACAATCATTTCTTTAAATGGCAATTTGACCAAATCTAAACCAATCAGACGTGAACAAGTCTAAAAACCTGTTCTGCATTTCTTTCACGTCTGAAGTCAGAAAACAAAGAATAAATTGTTTGTAATATGTTAAACTTACATGAAGCTGATACAAATCTGAACCTCATGTTCATTCTAAACATGACTTATTATGAGTAATGCAAAGTCTGTTAACATTTAAGTTTAAAACATATCACTGTTGCTTTTCTCTTTAACAAGATCATTCAGAAAGTAATATTTTGTGTCACATCTACAGATATATAACACCCGCAGTTATTCCCTGGAGGTTAAAATGCTTCATTATGTCAACCAAAAAAGCCAAATTTTCCAGCCATACAGTATCTAACAATCCTAGCAGACCATAAATAATACATTATAAAAAGGAAGCTAAAACTATTCCGTACTTTGGAGATCCCTGATCTAAAGGAACCTCAACAGGCTACTTATGTGGTTGTGCCGATGACCTCTTTATGCACAGGAAGGCCACCGTAGCTTCGCCTACACACTTGGAGTTGGGGGGGTAAACGACGGGACCGTTGAATCAGCATGATCTGACATAATCTGACACAGTGACCATATTGTGTCATTGATAATGTGTCTTTGTGACTGCTGTGTGCAGAGAAATAGTTTGCTGACTGACACACAGTCAGTCTCACACACCTTCATATCACAGGTTTTTTTTTATTGTGTGTCATGCTTACAACTTGGTATGCTGCTTAAAACATGTGAAGCTTCATGATTATGAACCTGAATGACAGGAGTGTTTTCTTGTTGTTCCTTTCCTGTCACCATTGCGACGCTTAAACCCGCCCACCTGCCTTTAATGGTCAATGCGAACGATTTCCGTGCGTGGACCGGGAGTCGGCGTCCTTTTAAACCGAGCACAGAGTGACTGTGGAGGGCTGCGTGACTGCGTGAGCGCCATTGGTCGCCAGCGCGCTGTGGGCGGGACACGACGCTTTGACTCAGCTCTGAGTCACCGCACGACATGTCTGTCACACGCACTGCCTGCCGATGCATTCAAGGACTGTAGGAATAAAGGACTGTCTAAATCGTGTCGTAAACATTTCTGCAGGAAAAAAAACACGTTTTGCCAAAATGTACAGGGACAGGCCAATTCATATACGTATACATATTGATTATAGCACCTATTGTTAATTTAATAGCTTTTGTATTGAATTGTCCGTTATTATTGTACATTAAATTATACATCCATTATTTAAACCCTGTATTTTAAGATCAGCTAATATTTAAACATTTATTTAAATGGTAGCTAAACTACATGTAAAACTAACTTACATTGGAATTTAGAGTCTCATGTAGCATCTAAAAATATTTTATGAGGTGTCAAATATTTGATATTCGTATTTGCTATCCGTCTCATGACACTTAAAGGCAGCACCAGACTGGCTGCTTTTACATGACTTCGCATTGGCCGCGATCTGTGACATTGGAGACGTGGGACTGATCCTGTACGTGGTCCATCAGTTTTTAGGTGAAATAGAAATTAGGCATCAGGAGCAGAGAGGTTTTTCTGTCGTCTTCAGAGATCTTCAGAGAGCCGTTTTCATTCAAATCTATTTTTCTACTTTAGCACCGTGCTGGACGGATCTGCCATAGAGGGTGAGTGTCTCAAACTGCATCTTGAACTCTTGTGTGGTGTATTTGGTGTCTGGGTTCTGATTGTAAGTTTCTTTTGTGCGTCCGCGTCTTGCTTCCTTATTCAAGCGCGTAAACATTTTCATAAAGTGTGTATTGGTGTGGTAAACACACGACATGTACGCGTCTAGTTGAATGGACAAGTACTGTTGCTTGTCTTCATCAGCCAAGAGGAAAAGCGCAGCGTGGAAATCCCGTTACGCATCATTGTATCGCGCTTCCCCCGCGTACCGCCAAACCGCACTGGAAAACGTGTTGTTTAAAGAATGTTGCTTATCGTTTAAAGCTGATACACGATAAAACGATGCGTCTGATATATTCAACACACTTCATTGAACCCGTTCTTTAAATCGGCACACACCTGACACACTGAATATGACTTATGATCATAAAATCTTTAGGAGAAGGTGCCCCTTGTGCTGACATTCTTGTGCTGCTGAAACAGACAGTGAGACCGCCTTACAAACGGGGTGAATCAGTTCTAAAAGTATGTCTGGCACATTATTTTTATGCTGGATATATTAAAAGGTTGGATAGATTGTGTCCTCTTTGTCAAGATCAAGTTTGCCAGTTTAAAAAGGCTTTCATAAAAAAACTGAACCTGTCGCGGGGTTGGATAAACCGGCTGTGGTGAGTGGACTCGTTTGTCGCTCGGGGGAAAGCAGAGCTCATTCGCCGCTGTTCTGCTGTTGCTGCTGCTGTCTGGATTATATAACCAAGTTGTCTTAAAGCTCACACACACACACACACACACACACACACACACACACACACACACACACACACAGACCACCACCACTGACTGACAGACATATCCTGATCTGCTGCTGCGCTGCTCCAGCTCAGCTCAGCGTTCCCCAGACACACATTGGTGTAAAAACCTGCCTGTGTCTGCCTGCGCGCTCGTGTGCGTATGCGCGCGCACGTGAGTGCTCGGATGCGTGCGTGCAGTGTCATCAAGTTCATTCAAACAGTAGCGGAAAAAAAAGTTGTAGTATTATTGTTACTATTAGTATTAATGTTTAATACCCACAGGAAGCTTAGACACTCATGTTTGCGTGTGTGCACAAACAGTGCAGAAGTACATGTTTATACTTTATAATAACACATTTTCTTTGGTGTCACTTCACTCTGCTGATTGTACTCGTGCAGTAGTAGAAAGTAACTAAGTACATTTACTCAAATAGCCTTAAAGGGACAGTTTTTTTTTTATTTTTGAAAGGGGGATTTGAATGAAGTATTTGTCCATAATCAGTGTGTTTCCTGCAGTAGATGGTGGTCAGAGCGCTCCAAGTTTGGAGAAGCAGACAAAGTCCCGGCATGGAAGTAGAGCAAACACATGTTTTAACCACAAAAAAGCACATCTAAAAAATGTGGCGCCAAAGGAAACACACAGCAGTTTTGGTCTCTATAGCTAATTTCCCCATTCATGGCAACTGTACTGAGGGTGAATTTATATACAACTCACCTGTTTTCAAATTATATTAAGGCTTAAAGTTATGCAGAATTAACAGCATGGCCACTTTGAATGACAGCTGTGTGGTGTTACAGATGGCTTGTTTGAGCACTCAGGCGTCATTTGGCCCAACTCAGTTTTACTGACAATCAACGTCTTTGCTGAGTTTTAGATGAGCTGGGAGAGAGAAAGAGGCAGTAATTTAAGCTTCAAAACGGCACTTTGGAAACCTTTGGATGACATCACACATACTCTGTTCATTCTATAGACTGTCTTTGACACTACATTTACTTGACAGCTATAGTTACATTTAGTAACTAGTTTTAGTAGTTAGTAACAGTTACATTTTTTAAAATTAGATCTTTTTGATTATGACCTCTTACAATAAAGTCGTAGTTGGGACCTCTTAACATGTTTCAGTATTCTGTGAGTTGCCAAAAAAACATTTCCCCTCTAAACTTCTCTAAACTTCTCAGTCTTTTTTTAATAACTGTGTGAGGCCCAGAAAGGAAAAATGATTCGATATTTCACAAAAAGGCAAAAGCAAGATCATAACAGTCCTAAAATTAAATACAAATTTGTGTATTTTTCTTCCTTCTACCCTCCCTTTGTGAGATGCAACTACATAAAGTAGTTAAAACTAGCTCTACCGTGACCGGGTTCAACAGTGAAATTCTATGTCCATCATTGCATATGTATTAAAGATTTATTAATCAGTCACACACACAAACACATAATGAGTAGCATTTGATACTTAACAGTATCAATTAATCTTCCTTTATAGCAGCCATGTAAAATTGTTAATCTAGTTCACATAACTGTACTTTATTTATTGCGTGCTGCATCAGTCACTCACTCTGTCTGACCCACGTTGGCCTGGCTTGGCCTGGCCTGAATGAATTGACTGCTGTCAAATGGCACAGTCTGCCAGAAATTTGTCTACGGGATTTCACAAGCAAACAGGCTTCTAATTTAACAGCTAATCCAGATTAAGGTGCCGTGATTTGTCTGTGTTCTCTGCCCGGGGGCTCAGACGCCGCGGCCCGTCTGGCACATACAATCAGCAGCCATCCAGCATTGGCTGCTGTCCCTGGGATGATACGTTCACAATCCTGAACTACAGTCAAGTCCCTAAAGTACATCTGAAACCTGTACTGCTAAGCTCCCCTACTACATTTGAGGGAATGCTGTTCTTGTACAGTAGTTCTGATGGTTTTGTGTTTGTCTGAAGGCATTTTCAAATGAAAGCGCTTCCCTCGCAAGACAGACAGAACAGCTGGTGCTTGAAGTGAAGTTTGTTATCACCTGACCGACTGAACTGAATTTAATAATCTGCCGTTCAAATAAACCACTCCACGAATGAGGTGTGACTGCAGGTCGAAGTCTTAATGAAACGCCTTAATAAGCACCTGACCGTCTCAGGATGTCTGAGCATGAAGGTGTACCTGTGGGTGTAGACAGCTCTCACGATGCTGATGCTTGGCAAGAAATATTTAAAAAAAAAACTATGGTTCTGCTTGAGCCAAACTGAAACTTTCACTCATTTTATGTTGCTCTGAATGTCATACGATGATTTCCAATGTATTCTGAACATGCAGACACATTCTAACTTTATGTTCCCTGGGGAAAAGTGTGTATTTATGTGTCAAAAAAACTGAAAAAAAAAAGTTTACCAACTTCAGAAGATTAGGGACAGGTGGCACATTTCACCCTGAGTTTAAAACCACTAACTGCTGGTTAGTGTTTCTGTTTTTTTCTGACCTTCTCCTTTTAATGCATTTGGCATTCAGCATGGAGAATCTGACAGGGAGACTGAAAGAGACAGAGAGAGAGAGAGAAAGGGAGAGAGGGAGCTCTGTGAACTATAAATAGACAGTGGGAGAGTGGTTGTGATGATAGCATCGCCACACAATAATCCCTCAGTAGGACTGGCGTTGCTCCACTGCACTACACCAGCCCTTACGGTGAACAGGTATCCCCTCTCATATCACCTATAAGCAGGGTTATCTGGTGAACCTGAGCCTTAGACTCTCTGCTCGTTATCTCTGTGCACAGATGCTATATTAAGCTTATTAATATGGACATGTGGATAAAGGGATATGTTTCATTCTGATCCAAACGGTCTAAATTCAGAGTAATCCTTTCCAACTTGTTGTGCACGGGGGCGTACCGGTCAGTCAGACAGCAGGCAGAGGTGCAGATCATGTTCCTGCAATGTTGTGGGCTTTGCCATTTGTTGAATGTCATTCTGGACCCTCACTGTGGCTCCCGTCAGCTATCGTTCACCAGGAAAATGGTGACGTTGAACAGTTTCAGCCCACAGAAATACTGCTCTGGACTTGGCAAAAAATGGTGTTGGCTGTGAGTTCTAATTGCAGTCTTCCAAATGAAAAGAGATCGATTAAGACACTCTTAAGAAGCTTGTTATTGGAGTGTTATTGTAAAATTAGCTAAAGATTAGAGACTAGATTTTAGTGGCAGTGTATTTGATAAGTGCAACCTCCTTGCTTCACCCTACCTAAGGCGTGAAGGAGAACTAAGAACTATGGTGGACATGAAACACGCAGAAAACGCAATAGGCAGGTGACTGTAGAAAGATGGTTGGTTAACATGGCAGGCTCCATGATAGAGGACCTGTGGCATCTGTAGATATAAAAGTCTCATTCTAAGATCACAGAGACACAACAATTGTTATTTTCAGGTGATTATATACGAATGAAAAAATTTAATATTTTTGGAAAACCTTTATTTATACAGTATTTTTACGGAATTTATACGGAATGAAGAAGTAGTTTATATTGACTCTTAATTGTACAGTAAAACACTGTAATATTTCATGGCAAAGCTTTATTTAATATGGCACTGATGTGGTATTTCCATGTCAATTATATGAAAAAACCTTTTAAATGCTTTTATACAGTAAAATATGGAATAACATTAACCATAAAATCAACAGTGTTACTATCCTATTGCCATAATAGCAGAAAGATGTTCTACCATATTTATTACGGTAAAATTCTGGCAACCACAGTTGCCAGTTCTGCACAGTGGGGAAATACCACACAGTGGATGTGCCGTACAGGACCTGTAACCCCACAACTAATGTAGTTAGATAACGATGTGCTAGCTGTCGGCCTTAGCTGACCATGCTGATGACTGCATTTTACATTACTGCAGATTAACACTCCATTCCTTTCACTTTTTCTTGTGTTTTTTTGTTGTTTTTTGGTGATGAAAAGAGTAAAAAGACACCACCGTCCAAACTCAGGATGGCTTAATACAGCCCTCTGAACCCCACTTCAACATGTGGAGAAATCTAAAGCTTGCATGGCCTATATTGCCTAGTTACGGTTGCTAAACTAGGATTGGATAATCACTGTTCAGGGGGAGTTGTTTAACACATTATCAATCTATTGTCTGAGAAACTAAAAGAGCTTCTTCATCCACAAATTCAACCACAAAACCAAGGAAATGCATGCTGGCAAATCAAATCCAATACTGCGTGTTTGCTTCCATATGTAGATTTCTTCTTTTCCATTTTTGACTAATGAAGTCAGAAGTCATCAAGGGATGTGAGAGGTCTCACATCTGAACTGTACAAAAAGGTGAAAAAGCAGTAGAATTTGCATCAGTAATTTAAAAAAGCAAGTTAAAGGGAGGTGCAAATGATGAAACATTTAAGTTTAGTTTGCCCCATTACTTGACAATCCACTATCACAATATATGATGTAGTGTGTGTGTGTGGATGTGGCAGTGCTATATTCTCTTTACTTTGAGCAGAGTGTTCACCATCGCCCCACCCCTTCTGGCACTGACCTCTTTTTCATTATTCACATAAGCAGCACCTTTTCTCGCTTCCTTCTTTCTCTTTCTGTCTCACATGGTGATTATGTGTATGTGTGTGTGTGTGTGTGTGTGTGTGTGTGTGTGTGTGTGTTTGGGGCCCCTTATGCAGCTTTACTTAAAAGTGATATTTTCACAGACACACTCGTATTTTAAATATATTTTATGTTTAATGCCTCCTGTGTGCATGGGTGTGCTCTGTAAGTCTGAAGGGTGTGAATGTGTAAAACAATTATCTTTGTGTTGAGTGCCTCCCTGCATGAATACATGAATAGCAGCCGTATCTTTTGAGATCTCGTAACAATCAGGAAATGGTTAGGAAGGCAAAGTGGAATAGATAGTATCAGGCACTCATTATAATAAATCCATGTTAAGCAAAATATGCTGTAATTTGGCACAATGTGGAAAATGGAAATGCAAAAAAACGTGTACTAAAAAAGATTTTAGAATAGTAAAAACTTTATTCTTGATAGAAATATTTCCGCTCAAGGTCCACCTACTAGCTTTTTCCAGGCTGTTCAATCATGTCACATCAGCATGGTGTAACCCAGCGATATGAGATGGACCTGTTAGCTTCTTGCTCAGTTGTAAGCTCTGAAACATTTTCTTTGTTTCACATTATATTAAATGTAAATATATTATATACACATCCTAACTCTGCTGACAGCCATTTATACCATTTATTTCGATTTTCTTGTTCTAATTATTAAAATATTTCTTCACATCTTACACAGGTTTTTTTTAGGCAATTTTAAAAAGAAAGAAGCTAAAGCATGATAAAGCATGCTAGAGCATGATTCATTACGACATAACACACGCCGTTTCCGTGGTACTTACAGTGTGTTTATGATGTGCATCACAATGCACTTTGTATCTAATGACTGTGGAAGAATTGTGCTGCATTCAGGGATCCTGAGGAGACAAGACTACACAAGTATAGATCTCAGGCACATATACTGTACATGCAGAACACACACACACACACACACACACACACACACACACACACACACACACACACACACTAACAGGGGGATCGGATGTCAGAAGAGCAGCGTTTGCAGAGCAGGCCTCTTAATGAGAGCCAAAAGAACAGAGGATTAATAATAGATAAGGCTGCATTCAGAGAGAGGACAGACAGATAGATAGATAGATAGATAGATAGATAGATAGATAGATAGATAGATAGATAGATAGATAGATAGATAGATAGATAGATAGATAGATAGACTGATGCAGTGCAGTGCACATTGACAAATGACATAATTTGAGAATGATATACATAAACTAAGCCACACGTACACACACAAACAGGCACATAAACACACAGATGTTATCATGTTTCCTCCCTCAGCACAGTGACTCATTGCTCCACTACCTGTATAGTAGTCGGTGTTACATCATGTACTCTGTTGGAATACCCCCTCCCACACACCCTTCCTCCCGCTGTAAGCATACAAGTGACAGTAAGAACATGTTCTTCCATGCTAAACAAGTTGTCATGAACAAGGGCAGCTCAGCGTTATGCATTAGAGTCATCATGCTGCATTAATACCGGTGTAGTTCTTCAATAGGTAAAGCATACTGGGCCTATAGGATCAAACACATTGAATGCATTGTAATGTTGCTGTTAATTATTTATCTCACAGGAGAGTGGCTCCATGGTGCTGTACTGACAAAGTGGTGATTTGAGCTAAATGCTAATATCAGCATGCTAACATGATAACACTTACAGTGACAACGTCACTCTGCTGATATTTAGCAGGTCTAATGGTTACTATGCTCATTGTAAGTACAGTTCTTTGGTGGTCTATATCTTGATACTCCCACAGGCCAAATTTAGCTTGGGTGCTGGGTGGTCCAATGAAAACCTGACTTGACCTGTGTGAGGGCGCTGCAACTGGATTTGCCTCTTGACAAAGATGACACTAGTAAGGACACTAATATTGACAATGAAAACGATTCAATGAGAAATAGGCAGATGAATTAGCCATATAATCCTAAATCAGTGATTCATTTGACAAATAAAAATTGCTGTTGTTAATATCAGGCACCATCACGAAAAACACTGCAAGAAAAGACACAATTTCACTTTGAAATTCAAAAGTGGTGCCCAAGGAGCTGAACTTTTTTACTTTTCTTGCAAAGTAACATTATCTCTGAGTTATACGTTCATGCAGTCTTGCAGGTGCCAGTACCTCTGCAGAACATGCCGTGTGCAAAGCTTCCCTGTCTATAGGACACTGAGTTCTTCCTTGCCGATGTGTGCTCTATAGATACTCTCTGGATTGTTTACTCAGATTCCAGAGGGGCGTTGCTTGCTTAAATAGCAGATGCCGTGCATAAATGTATACTTATGTCGTGTACATATATAAAAGTGTTGACAAAGTGTGTACTCCAACTAGCCTGTACAGTATTCTACACAGCACTGTCACTGTCACAGTATTTCATTAGGGACTGGTCCCCACACTGAAAAGAGCAGCCATGGCAAATGAGTGAGTGTGAGTGTTAACAGGCTGGGACTGATATTGGGATATTTGGCTTGCAGCCACTGTATGATTATGGCCTAATGATTATATACTTTGTTATACAGTGCTGTGTCAGCTTGGCAGCCATTCAAGTGGCTGATATCTGTGTCAGCGGTGCAGAGTAGCATTTGGGGAGATTACTGTTTGGGTCTCTGACTGAATGATGATGTGTGCAACACCATAATTTGGGCTTTGTGTGGAAGCGAGAAGTGTGTGCTTGGGGAAGTAAATTCACACACACCATTCCATGGTATATGCAGTCGGTCATGCATGCACATGCAGTACACGGTTAGAACAGTTGAAATACATAAGATTGCTGCTCCAGTAGGAAAGCCGTTTCGTTCTGTTTTATGTTGCATTGCTTCCTCATGAGGGTAAAAACCGACACAACTGCATTTGGGATGGGATCCCACCAGGAAGTCTTAAGGAAAGTCTGAAGGGTCACAAGAGAATTAACACAATAGGAAAGGAAAGAAGAAATATAATGATCACATCTAACCCTAACCATAACCTTTTCTGATGAAATATTAGAGCTTTTACCTTTAGACCTCTAATTTAATTGAATTTATATAAAATAAATGAATAAATAAATGGGGTAACCACTCCTCATTTGAGTTGACATTGCTTAGTTGCAAAGGATCAAAAAGGTTATGAATCAGTCAGTGGTGTGTCGTCTACCATACTATCAGTCTGCACCTGGATTTTATGTTTAAATAGTAGACTGGGCTGTGCAAGTTGCAAAATACAGATCGAAATAACTCATATACAGTCTATAAGATACACTGTGTGTGTGTGTGTGTGTGTGTGTGTGTGTGTAGACAGGTGAGGCCAGTTCTCATGACTCTTTGGCAGACTTGATCCATAGTGGATTTTTCTCTTCAATAATTAATGTGGAGGACAGCAAACACATCGCTCTGCCATATAAGGGCTGTGTGTGTGTGTGTGTGTGTGTGTGTGTGTGCGTTTGTTGTGGGTTGTATTGTGTTTCATTGTGTTTACTGGGACTGGTGCTGGGACAGTTTGCAAGGCCAGACTTTACTGCCTCTGAGGGATTTGGTTAAGATGGTTGCAGACGAGACTGGGACACGCTGTCTTGGACTGGGCTGAACTGGAGAGGACAACGCTGGTTTGGCTTTGAACTGAACCAAACTGAACTGCTCTTGACTAGCCTGAGCTAGGCTCGCCATATCTAGTCTCAATGTGGAGTGATGTTTGAGTGTTTAGACAGGATCGGACCACATGAGTCTGGACTGGAATCAGTTCAGATCATTTCCCCCAAATTTTCCATCCTATTTGCTGTTATATTCCTGAAGCCTGCATAAGCCACATTCAGGTTTTCCACATTGTGCCGTTTCCAGAAAACCTCACTCCATTTCACTTTCCCTCTATTTGTTTGTTTGAGCAGTTTGGGCTGAAAAAGCTTGGAAGCAAAGCATTTTTCTTACAGGTTTGGTTTGGCTCACAATCACCAAGCCGAATGAGAAAGTTAACTAAATATTTAGTAGTCTGGTTTGTTTATTTCCCCTCCAGTCATTGCAATGCTCTGACTGCTTTCCCTCTGATTTTATGAAGATTAATTTTATTTTGTTGCACAATAGCTGCTCCATATTAGTTCCTCTGCTATAAGTGTCCACTTTGGACATTGCAGCAACAAATGAAAAACGGATATACAGTAGTAGAAACAATAAAATACACAATCAATTAGAACGGCAATGTGTGACATCCATGTAAGATAAAAATGTGTTCTGTGACATGTATTGACTTTTAAATGCTTTGTACAGGATGTGCAGATTCACAACATGCGAGCAGCACACACACACACACACACAAACACACACATACATATATACACAGTACATATATATGCATTTAGCTGTTTGGTTGTTTGTGTTTGCACACAGTCACAGTTGGATAGAGGGAGGAGTACGATGTTGAACCGATGTCAGCTGGTAGAGGGAAGACAGATGGGAACTAGGGAAGTCAAGACAATTCATCAACTCTGATTTGGACAGAGCCCCCAATGGTTCCTGTAAAAACAGTAATCTGAGTCAAGTCCCTCTCTGTCAAGTGAAAGAGAGGAAAGAATAAAACAGGGGTTTTAGGATGAGGGAGGTGAAAACTGAATTAAAGAGGATGGATTGAAAAACTTTTCTACATCTCTGCTGTAAAGGTCCATGCCCATGCAGACACTCAATACAGAACCACTTCTCTTGTTTGTCTTTGGAGTTGGATGTGAAAGTCCTCCTGAATTTTTCTTCGACCATCCTCTGACTCCTGGTTGATCAACTTTGACCTCTTGCCAGTCAATATCTTAAATTTCATAGTCAGCCGATGTCCTCCTGCCCAGTTTCACCAAAGTAGTGTTTCCCCACCACTATTACATGTGATGTTACAAACCATACCAGTCTTCCTCTGAGAAGGTGTTGTGTCTTTAGTCTGTGCAGACTCTTCGTCATTTGAAGACTGTGTCTAGATGTTCTGATCATGAGCCTTTGAGCTGAGTTCAAGAATGAATATCCATATTCAACAGAAAACAGTACTTTTAAATTAGATGATGTGCTTCAAAACATTCACCAGGAATGTCACATTCACTACCTGCTGGTCATCTATACAATTCTTAATCCCACAGCAGATCTGATTCACAAGCTGGATCAGGTCTGAAATCCATATCAAGGTACTGGTGCAAAGTCACAGACATTGCATTTAAGGCAGGACCCTGCTTGACCTCATGCTTGTAATGAAACGGCTTTTGGTTAACTTGAAGTGTTTCTGTTTATCTGAGCTTCAAGAACGTTACCTTGTCCAGAGTGAACCTTCTAGAAGTCTTCTAGAACCCTAGTTGAAAACTTGTACTTTTCGTCAGTCTCTGGTCTTCTTACTTGATTATATACAACACAAAATCGACACCAGAGCATGTATGCATCGACACAGTCAGATACCAAAAACTCATCATTGCATATCACACAAGTTTATAATTCCCCACACTCAGGCCTGAGTCAATGTTGTTTCTCAGTCAGTATTATCAAACTCTTGAATTTCTCCAAGGCCCATCTTATCTGTACCTCCGGACACCCAGAGCCTCCCAACACAAATCAAGTCAAGTGTGAAGGACTCTGAGTCTCAGATCAACAACCACGTCAAAGCATAAAATAGACACTCCTTCAGTCCTTCATCGATGACTGCAGGAGGCTGTGCAGTGTGTTTTATATGTAATAGACCATAGAGTCTTGCATATTTTGTTATGGTTAGGGAAGAGCTGAACCAGACTTTTGAATCCAAGAAGGCACATGCACATTAATGCTGAGCAGAGATATGAATGAGATTGAATAAAGTTAGAAAGATGGCTTGTGTTAAAGGTGAGGTCAGTGATTCTGGAGAAAGTTGATTGTTGAGTCTCATTGTCAAATAACGACATAAATAGGAAACAAAAAAAGTGGCTCAGAGCGAGCCACATAATGGTGTATATGCTCTCAGGTCATCCAATACCAACACCTTGGGTTGGTGGCTTGATGAGTGTCATTGCCAGAATAAATGCCACATATGTGGCCACTTTATTTCCATCTGGGTTATCATAACCCAGAGTGTCGGTATTTGACAGCCTCAAAAAGAAAATCTTTCTCCAGGATGACTGACCCCACCTTTAACACCACATGCAATTAGAAATCCATGTGATAGGTTTGTAGTTTGTTTTCTTTTTGTTTGGCCCAGCAGCAGCAGCGCCGGCAACACAGTGAAAGTTAAAGTGCACACACGACCATGCAGGTTTCCTGAGCTGTGACTTGCTACAGAATTTAGCTTTGTTTTGGTGCTCAGGTGGAGTTTTTATGTATTTAAGTGAGTGTGTGTGAGAACCACAAACACAAACAGCGCATTTACTCTTTGCTTTGTATTGACTCTTTTTGGACTAACACATGTTCATCTGTTTTCCCCACCGAATATGTTTTTTTTTTTTGTTTTTTTTTGTGTTGAGCAGAGTGTGGACAAAGGACTGGGTGTCTGGAGAGGGCGCTGGGGAGGGGAGAAGGGGTTGATGGGTGGGGAACTGGAGGAAGGGATGGTGGGAGATGGCTGGATGGCTGTGTGTGTGTTTGTGTGTGTGTATGTGCATGCATTCATCTGTCACATCTGTGTCTAAGAACATGCACATACTCATCTGCTAGAGAACCCCGTCTGTGTGTTTGTGTGTGCCTGTTTGTAGGATTGTGTGTGTGTTCTTTTGTTTTGCTCTGGGTTGCTGGGTGATGGGACCAGCTGGGAGGGTTGAAGCCATTCACTTCCCTTCTGCTACCCTGAAGGCAGCCAGCAGGGAGGGAGGGAGAGTGGGAGAGAGGGAGAGAGGGGGTCGAAAGAATAAAATAGAGGAGAAAAGCGAGGCAGAGGTGGGGGGTGTTTATATCTTACTGCAAAGAGATAGAGAGGGAGCGATCGTGATCAGATAAAAAAAACATAGACCAATGGTGAAAATCAGAGAGCTGAGGAAGTTTTGAACGCAGCTCCGAGTGAATGAAGAGATTCATGAAGGAAAGTGAGGGGGGTTGATGGAGGGAAAGTGTGTCAGGCTGAATCGTGATAGAGCAGCGGAGCTGACTCAGCCAGTCTGTTGTGGCGTAGGAGGGCAGCAGCAGGGGAAGAAGTAATAGATTACTGTGCATGTAACTGGACTATAATTAGATTATTGTTTTTTTCTACAACATTGTATCAACATTAAAAAACAACATTTGCATATAAGGTTTGTAACAATATATTGAGAAAAATTGATAACTGCTATTTAAAACATCAGACAGGATTAGAGTTATCTGATCACAGCGCATTGTAAAATGATTATTCTGCAGTTTTCTGATTAAGAAAAGTAGAGAAACTGTTTTCAATCTGATAACATAGAATAATTCTATCTGTACTCTGTCACATGTATAATTAAAGTGAGTAAGTTCAGCTGAGCACAGTGGCCACAAGTAACAATTCATAAATGCTGAAATGACATATAGTGTAACAACATTACAAGTAGAGAAAAGTCAGGGTTTCGGCTGAATGTGAGTTTTACAGCAATAAGTTTGCCAACATAATCTTAGCCACCATAAGCTTCTGGTCATATAAGACCATCAGTTATTGGGGAATGAAGCCGATGCAGAAGTTCCAAAGACTGTAATTCCTCTAACGGCCACTTGAGGCTGGCTCCAGAACCTTGCATAAGATAAGTGCCTGTTTTAAAATGTCCAACTTCACCTCAGAAATAAACATGTTTACAAAAAACAGTTTTGGTCTCTATAGATAATTTCCCCGTTCATGGCAACTGTACTGAGGGTGAATTTATATACAACTCACCTGTTCAAATTATATTAAGGATGAAAGTTATGCAGAATTAACAGCATGTCCGCTTTGATTGACAGATAGGTGCTGTTACAGATTGCTTGTTTGAGTGCCCAGGCCTCATTCGGCTCACCTTGTCTTTGCCAGTTTTTAGATTAGCCAGACTGTTGAAGAGGCAGGACAGCCAACATAGCAGCAGCCAGAGGTTCATATTTTGATCTTAAAAACCACTCTTTAGAAACCTATGTCACTCATGCTCTGTCCATTCAAGTTGTATAAGTGAAAATTACAGGATCAGGGTAAATGCTAGAACAGAGTGTATAAATAGGACAGTCATAAAGTCTTGGCTGACAAACTGGCTGAATACAGTCACAGTGTTTATCCAAAGTTTGCTAATATTAGCTAACGCTTGCCACCACCAGATCATGTAAGAATGCAGCAACAAAAGCCCTGAGTCTATTAAATTAAGAAAGTGCGTTACTTGAATTAAATGTTTCATGTATATGAGTAAAAGAGAACGTGATGTTTCCTCTTTCATAAGTTTTTCATAACATATTCTCATAACTGCTGGATTGCTGCCATCAGCTGCAATTTACCATGAGCAAAGCATTAAATTAGATTTTTCAAGTTGTTTTGGCTTCATCTTCCGGCAGAAAAAAATGTTTATAGACTAATAGGTTTATAGGCTAATGAAAATAATCACTATTTGCAGGCCTGAGTCACAAAGGAGTGACTCCTACTGGTTGCTTGTTGAAACAACCGGTAACTGTTGAGTCTCTTTCTTCTAAGACCAAGAGTGGGAGTAAGCAGAAACAAGGTACCATAAAGCCAAAACCCCACTGGGCACGTCTCTGTCACATTGCAACCGCAATGTTTTGTTGGCCCGTTATCCATGGGCTGCTTGCGGGGTCCGTCAAAAATAGAACTGCAGCGTAATCTCAAAGAAGTAAAATGGGTACCTGCCTCTGGAATGCTTCTGAACCGGACCGTGGTGTTTCTGGTGGGGCTTGAAACATCTAGAACGGCTACAGAACACACCGCAAACGTGCCCGGTGGAATTTGGCTGTAAGTCTCTCCTCGGAGGCATTCTTGGTGTTGCAGTCTGTGTACATAGGAAAAGTGATAGAAGCAGTCGTTGTATCAATGAAGTTCAAACCCTTCCTACTTAAGTGGTCAATCACTTGATCGATCTTCGATGGTCTTAAGAAGTGAATTATGAGATGCAATCCCCCAATGTCAGAAAGGGTTTTCAGACTCTACCAGTCTACCAGTTCAACACTTCATTTGAAGCACACTGAGGGCTTTATTGTACTCGTAGATAATACCATCTCACCGCCCTACATGTTCACTGCACCTATTTGTTTTTTTGGTGAACTTTCATGCTCACTACGATGCAAGAATTGTGTTTTCAAGCACATCCACTAAGGAAAATGTTTTATAGTCCGTTTTTGGATGTATCTTGTGTGCCATCTCAGATAAGGCATGATGTTAGGTAAGAAATCTTATGGGGTCTGATGTTTAGTTTTAGTCCAACGTGGCTCTGTTTGAGGGGCGTGAAAGGGTGGTGAAGCCTTCCACTCCAACTGACACACTTTTATCAGACAGTTTTCTTTCCTTTTGTCTATCATTTCCTACTTTTTGCACATTGTTCTGACTGTATCACTGATAAGAAAACAACAAAAAGCAACACCAAAAGGGGGGAAACACTCTCTATGGATATTGTTATTGGAATGAGGAGAAGGACTAGTAAATTAAGCTTACAGGGTGGAAAAACTGAGAAATTAAAGATAACCAGCTAAACTGTGCTCACTGGCTGCGAGTCTCTAAAGCTGAACCGCCGTGGCTGCTTCCTTGTGCCATGACTTTTGAGTCCGCTTGCTTACTCTTGAAGATTAATCACCTTCCTGTTTTCAGCTACAGGATCTCCCTCCACAGAGTTTACGCTGCAGTTGAGTTTGACTCGAAGTGCACTTTACAAAACGCTGCAGAAATTATTATTAGAGGCAAGATAGCAAAGGTGTACAGGAGGGATGAATGCACACACACACGCACACTCACATGTAATAATACAAGAGTAAGCACAAGTCTGTAACAAGCTATTATAAGTCTCTCTACTGCCATGACTGTAGGCTAACACCTTTACTGCTCATAATACAACCATCACTTCCAGTATTACTACCACGACTACTACTTCCTCTACTACAACAATCATCACTGCCTCCACTACCTTCTCAAAAAAACATCGGATTGTGGGAACTGAATTCTCCACCATCAATGTGTTTTTGTTGAGTTTTCCCAGTGGACAGAGGTATCAGTGTCCCATCTACTGCTAGACTATCGGTGAGTTGTCCCAATGGAATGTGTCACACTTACCAGTTTGCTATGGACACACACACACATACACACACACACACACACACACACACACACACACACACACACAAACACACTAAAGGGTTAGGGTAAACATACAACAGAGCAGTGTACTGCTGTATGTCTTAGGCGGTTATTACAGCGTCTCATAATGTCTTAACTCATTTGCACAACATCATGAACGCGGCTTTAAAAGTTTTTTTTTTTTTTTTCAGCGACCTCTTTGAAATCAAATAATCGGTCATCTAATATGATTCGGATGCATCGCCTCTCGCTTGTTTTTGACATTTTGTACTCTGATTAGGGAGTCTGATAAACAACATGAAAAAAAGAGAAGAGAAAAACAATTCATCCGAGTAGTTATGAAATGAGGAAAAAAGGAAAAGGACTCAAATGAAAGAGACAGAGCGAGAGAGAAAGAGAACAACAACTTCTTTCCTGTAAGTCACCTGACACTGGAGGCGTCACACAGCCATGAGTAAACACACCTCCCTCCCTCCCTCCCTCTCTGTCTTTCTGTCTGGGTCTCTCACCCATGTTCTTAGCCAAGGCACAAGCCCTCTTCTTGCAAGATGAAAAGTTTTGTTTGGAGGGCCCTGACTAGTTTCTATATATAGACCTATCTCCTTAAATTCTTCAGTCTATTCAGAGGTAAGGTAGGAAGCAAAATAATGAGACATAAAAACTGTATTATGATAAATCAAGAGGTGCTCATTGATGTTTTTTTGGACAACAGTGGAGCTCTGTGGCACAGAGGAATAAGATCTATCAGATCCTTTATAGGAAATTTATTGAGAAGAAGAATACTGCCATACTTATCCTATAAATATGCCTTCAGTGTAGCATTATTTAGTTTCTTTCTCCTGTTAAAATGCCCCTTTCCAGCGACCACAGACAGAATCTGAGGATAGCACTAGAACTTTTCCAAAATGGATCTGGGTGTTGCTGTGGTACATGTCCGAACCCTAACCCTAACCCTAACCCTAAGAACAACCATTTTCTGGCACACTATGCAGCTAAAATCTATGACTTTGAAGGATGCAGTCAAGAAGAAGAAATTGTAGAAAATGAACATATGTCTGCATTCACAGCAAGTTGAGGTGTGTTTTAATGACAAATGCTTGGTGGGTATCCCCAGCTATCCAATCACAACAGAGCAAGAACTCCAACCTTTGCCCAACTTGCTCATGCATACACTGTTGCATGGGATATTCAGGGCAGTAAATAAAACAGATTTTGAGCAGCTGAGCTGACAGTGCTGCTTTTGATCACAAATGATCACCTGTGGTTTGAGGCCAGTTATCAGATTTTTGAGCTCTGTTCTCCCAGATCACAACTGAATTCTCAAATTTTGATTCGACAACAAACTCTTCTAACACAGATAACAGGAAAGACTCAATAATGAAACCGGCCTAGATAGATCATGATGTACAGAAGCCTGTCAGCTTGAGATAATGACACATTTAAGTCCTGATCATCCTGGTACAACGATTTTTATTATGCGGAGACACTGTAATTAAATTGTAATTTTGCCACAGGCTTACAAAAGGCCATTTGTCATCTTGACAAATATAATTAAATCACGACCATGAGATAATGGTTTAATATCTTGAGATGACAAGATCATTAAGGGTTCTTTCACACCTAACCCTTTTGATTCGGTTAAAACAAACCCTGGCACATTAGTACAGTTCGTTTGGGCTGGTTGTGGAAACCCTGGTGTGGGCTAAACAACTAGATCAAGGCAGAGGGTCTTCTAGGGTCTGCTTCCAAGTGGAGTGATTCGTTTGTGTGAAAGCAAATTAATCATAGATGTGTGATACCGTTACAAAAGCTGAACTGCTTCCAAATCCGTCTGTTGTGCGTTAACTGTTCAGGAAGCGATCTCTATAATCGATCTGAATAAGTGCTGCATATATTTATGTAAATCATTTGGTAACCATGGTAACGTATCTGCGCGCAAATGCAGGGATTTTCCCTGATCAATTGGACAGTCGAAAGCAGTTAAAACTGTGGCTTGCTGTGTGATACTGTGTGTACTTTGGCAGTTAGTTCATTAAAAGGTGACACAGTGATCCAGCCGTAATATATTACTGTATTATTACTGCACAAGACCGCTCTATAATCCTCTCTACCTGTTTGTCATTATTTATAACATGTGGTTGATTTGTAGCTTAATAATACCAATATTGCTCATAATCACTTTTTCCTTTTGGCACCAAAGAACATAAAGGAACCAGAACAGAACTAAACTGCAACTATGTGTCATGTTTCACTTTAGTGAAAATGAACCAAACTACAGGTGTGAAAGCGTGCTAACTTGTGTTCCTGAGACGATAAGCCGGAACATTTTAAGCAAGTACCCTTTTTCGCGTGTGTGTGGACAGGTTGCTCTGTGTTGTTATTTTCTCTGAAATGGAGGGAAATGGTGGCCTGCAAAAGACAAATTGAGAGAGAGAGATAGAGAGCGACAAAGGCTCTCATTCAGGTAAATCACTCAAGTGTGTTTATCCTGCAGCATTGCTACCTGCAGTACTGTTGACTCGCTCTGCGGTGACAAATTGAACAATGTTAAAAATGATTTATCATCATTTATATTTACATTATGAGCTCCTGACTGACTCACATTAAAGAGTTTAATTTCACATTTGAACTTCAACAAGCATTGTAGTTCCATATAACCATCCTGTAACCATACCATAAGTTCTTAGACTGTAAATTTATATCAGGCAAGACAATCTGTTCTGAAAAACTCAACAAAAGTTACAGCTAGACTAGTTGTTTGCTGCATGATAACTCCCATATAAGATAAACTCAGGAGAGCTGCTGCTGAGTATCACAGCAGAACGAGTGTAAATGCTCAGATGAACATTGCAACATTGCAAGAAACTACTAGTTTGGTGGTGCTGAGTCTTGGCGGTATGATTGCATTTTTGGAGGCATATTTGTCTAAAAACTTGCTTACTTATTTGCACTTCTTAAGTGCATAAGTCAAGGCACTTAACAAGTTTTTGAAGGATGATTACATATGTGTCTGTATGGTTGTTTATATCATTTAAAATAGTATAGTACCAAATTGTGGCACTTACCATGGATATATATCATGATATATTAAGGATAAACCACTGTGTGTGTGTGTGTGTGTGTGTGTGTGTGTGTGTGTATGTGTGTGTGATTGAGGCAGGATCTGTACGGGGCAGAGAGGGGGAATGATGGACACTAATAACGAGACAAAGCGAAAGGAGGAGAGACAAAGACAGAGAATAGGAGGAGGAGAGACAAAGAGAGAGAATGGAAAAGAAAGCAGATGGGTGTTTTTGGTGTGGAGCCCCCCACCCCACCGCTCTGTCTCCCTCCCTCTCCCTCTTTCTCTCCATGTTGGGCTGCTGTGCCACACCCATGTCTAATAGTATTAATCATATTCTGTGGTCCTCTTCACACAGACTCTCCCCAAATCTGCCAGCACACGCAGATGTTTCTGCCGGTTTCACTCTTTTTTTTTTCTGTCCTCTTTGTTTAAGACAATTTTAGATGTTTTCTTTATTGTGACACAAAAATCTCAGTTTTGGATGTTTTCAGTGCTGTTTCCCAAAGCCCTGCCTCTACACTTTCCTGTGGGTTTATAGTTTCCAAATGTGATGCAAGAGAACTTCAACATTTTCTTCCTCTTTGCTCCTCTTCAGACAATATGGCCAAAATATGGCCTCATCTCACCTCTTGTGGGGTACCAAAGAAAAATGCGATAAGATAAGAAAAGATGGGGACAAAACTTGCTACTTCACCACAAACTATAGCCACAAAAAATGAACCAGTGAGTTCATCACCTGCTTTGATTTCAACAAAAACTGAACATCAGCAGTTTTAGTTTTAAGACTAACTAAACTCTGTATCTTTACTGTATGGCCACCTACTCATTCATAAACACAAGCCTAGCAAAATCATCTGGTTATTTAGTATTTAGCATTGCACTTCCAAAAAAGTTAATAAAGTTAGGGAACTCAGGACAGACAGATTTTGAAAAAAATAACAGCCTAAATTGAAGCAGCAGATATCCTGACTTTCAGTCTTTAGTATGTGTAACTGCACTGGAGTAACTGCACTGGATCCTACAATTCCCATAGTGCAGCTTGATAGCATCTTTTTGTTAGATCCTTCATGCCTGGTAAATGCCCATGTGTTTTAACCTCCATGTTCCCAATTTGCAGGGCAGGCTTTCTGTTATAAATTTGTGGTCCCCAAGTCGAGATAAGACTGATGGCATCATCAGAGTCATTTTGTCATCTTCAACAGTGTACCACTGGTCCCCAACCTTTTTTGGCGGTTCACAGCTTACTCTCAACTTGTGATGTCTTAACACGGGTTATGTTTGGTTCTCCACATGTAGAGTAAACTGATTAGAAAGTTAGTGGACCTTAGTGGTTGTCTGGTCATTGCTCTTTAATATTCTGTATTTGGAGTCAGTGTTTTTGAGGACTAGTTGCTACTAGTGCTGGACATTCAGAATATTTATGCAATGTAAGGAGATCTTGGTTGGTCTTCACAGGGATACACTAAGCAGCAACTCTCGTGACTGTAAAATGAAGCCAGTATGGAAGTTCCAAAAACTGCAGTTCATCAGATGGCCACTAGAGGCTGGCTACAGATCAAGTCAATCTCCATATTAAAATGTCCAACACAGCAGAAATAAACATGTTTACAGCCTGGTACAAAAACAATTTTGGTCTCTATAGCTAATTTCGTATAATTTCGTATGTGGATGCTATTTCAAACCCATGTTGTGAGAAACTGGTGGTGACTGTGTTCAGAAAAAATAGCAGTGGTAGTAACAGAAACAGTATTAGTAATAGTTGTAGACATAGGTGCAACAGCGATGACTGTCGAAGTAGTAATGTTTGTAGCAGTGGAAGTGTTTATAGTAGTAGTGTTTTCACTGTATTAGCAATAGTAATAGTACTTATGGTGGTAGTCAGTGTTGCAGTAGAAACATTAGCAGTAAAACGGGTTTACTAACCTAGTACTGTACAACACAAACTACTAACTCAGTGCTATTGCATCTTTGAAGGCCTTGAAAGACTCACACTGTAACACACTGCTCGTAATGTGTCATGATTCCTTTATTATGAAGACGAATATATAACCAGAACCAATGCACTGTTCACGTAAACAAAACTTATGAGTAACACACAAGCACAAGCGTATGAATCAGTTATTCCCGGCTGTGTGTGTGTGTGTGTGTGTGTGTGTGTGTGTGTGTGTGTCATTCTGTCATTTTCTGCTCATGTGTCTGTGTGAATTTACAGACCTTGATGATATAAAAACATCCCTCGTGCTGTCACGGTGAGTATAAACGGAATGTGATGGCTGGCGAACTAATTCTAGCAACAGACGTGATCCTGTGTGTTACCACCAAAAGGTGCAACACTGTGATGGATGGAAGCAACATGTAGCCTCATGTACTGGGCCGCAGCGCCGAGTGGGAATAGTGAACTCACCGTGAGTCAGGCTCACACTGATAGTGACACACACACGCAACCTGATACATGCAGAGTGCAACGTAGACAAAGAGAGCACAATAACAAGGGAAGAGAGAGTTAACTGGTTTGTGAATGTCTTGTAGCACAGCATGTTTTCTTTTATGTTACTGTAGATTCTGATGATTGTCTTCAATTTTATAATGCATGTTTTGAAACAATCATTTAGCCTTTCATTATGGTTTTGAATGGCATAAACGGCTGGCCTTTTTCATTGTGCTTTTGCAATTCTCGTTACGATAATTGTGGCAATAAAGTCCGATTGAATTTAAATCAAAACCTCAGAAAAAAAAAAGAATAAATGGACAGAATGGAAGAAGAATGCAGAAGAGGAGAAGCAGAAACAGAGGCAAGCAATAAAAAGGGGGATAAAGCAACAGCAAAAAAAGGCAAGAAAGACAAGGGACAGGCAGATTTCACAGAGAGCGAGGGAGAAATAAATAAGGATAGATGAAGGGAGGGAGGGGAGGGAGCGATGTTATGGGTGCAGCTCTCCAGTTGGTGTTGCTATGGCCCTGCCCTCCCTGCTCACTGAGCCATTTCCTGTTTTTGACCTGAAATCTTTATTTAGAGTCATCCCTCCTCTCTGCTCTGCATTCATGAGTCAACTCGGAGTCCAGAGAGATGAACATAGGACTAAAATCAGATCTCCATTCACCACAGAGGCTACGTATGCACGTACGCACTGAGCAGCCCTGGCTAACCCGACTGTCAGCTGAGGTTTCATTCAGGCTTAACTGTTTGCATGAATATTCCTGTCTTTTTATTGTTTGACCAGCAGTTTCCATAAGCTCCTGCTGCCTGCGCTGATTGAGCTGAGTCAGTTTAGCCTTTTATGAAAAAAAAAAAAAAATCGCACAAATGTCATACTGTCAAATGATGGAATCTTTTGGGCCTTGCAACCTTCAGCCATCGATGACATAAGATGTGGGCAGAGCAGTATTTCAGATGTTGAAATTTTAACAGTGATATCAGATAATTCCAGTGGAACAGTGGCTCCACTTGCATGGGGCAGAATAAATCTGCTCCAATATTTGGTGATGTATTGAACTTTGACCTTTGACCAGTAAATTTGTGGTGTTGACAAATAGTAAGTGTTGACAGCCACAGATTCCAAAATGGATGAATGGTTTGCAGTCACGAGACAAGAATCAATGTCACAAATTAGACTTTTGAATTAACTATGTGAACTTATTTTCCTGTTAGTGATAGTTAGATTTTTCCCTCTACGACCAAACTTTTGATTGACTTAAAGGTCCAGTGTGTAGAATTTTGTGGCTTTTAGTGTTATAGTGCCTGATTTCAACGCTTTGGCCTCACCTCATTCCTGATTCAAAGGAGAAACTATGGTGGCCTTGTAATACGTGGAAAACACAAAAGGCCATATGTAGAGCTAGTGTTTAGATTGTCCATTCTACGCTACAGTAGAAACATGATGGACTCTCTGGAAGAGGAGCAGCATCTGTAGATATAGAAGTATCATTCTAAGGTACCAAAAACATAACAATTCCTATTTTTATGTGATAATGTCCTAATGAAAACATTAAATGAAATATTTTACAGATGGGCTGATGAATTTTGTTTTGCCACTTTCTGGTGTAACCAGGCCTTTTCAGTGGAGCGTTTTAGTGGTCCATGAAGGTCTAAATATTGCCTTCCACTCTAATAAGAAGAGAAACTGAGTGATTCTGTGGCAACAAGTCCTGTAAAGACCAATGACAGTATAAAGAATGGTTTCTGATGTTGGTAATCCTGCCTCTTCCGCCTCCCAGACAATCTACATATCGGCAAAGACATGGATCATATGCAGACCTGAGGCCCAGAACAGCGCCTAGCTGTCAATCAAAGTGACCATGCTGTTAATTCTGCATAACTAATTTAAACAGGTGAGTTAAAAAAACTCAGCTGTCATGAACAGAGAAATTAGCTATCGTGACCAAAACAGTTTTTTGTACAAGGACATTTGAATATGGGCGCTAATAGAGGTTGAAATGTTCTGTAGCCAGCCTCAAGTGGCTGATTGAGGAGTTACAGTTTTTGGCCCTTCTGCACTGGCTTCATTTCTCAGCCACAGAGGTTGTAGCTTGCTAAAGAAAGACAACGTGAGCAAATGCATTACAATTGTGGCTGTAGTGCACGCGTGAGTGTGCAGCAGGGAGGATCAGGGGTATAAACAATCTAAAATGCCCATTTTCTGCCCCAGGATGCTCCACTGGTATTTTTGTTTTCATGGAGGAGACTCTGCTGGGTTTGTTTGAGTTTATGGGACATTCTCTTGCCATCTGCTCCTGGGTATGACGGGGCATCATCAACCAGCCAAACAGCACCATCAGTCCAGGGCTCATTTCTGTGACTACTCACCATTCCCCTGTCAATAAAGGAATAAATTAATGATACTATTGAGACTATTATAAAAGTAGTGCTGGGGCATGTTGGACTGCATTGCATTTACAGCTGAACATTCCACTTTCAAAATGTTGTTCTGGTTTCCTTGACAGAAAAGTCTGACAGGGCTGGAGAGAGAGAGAGAGATACGACGTTATAGAAGAGTGTGTGTGTGTGTGTCTGTGTGTGTGTGTGTGTGTGTGCGTGTGTGTGTGTGTGTGTGGGCGGAGCAGAGTTGACGACGCCACTTCTCGGGGCAGCTGCTCGATTTCAGCCTCTCCTGCTGCCTTCACGTGCTCCTCGTGAACTTACCTACCGTAACAAAATGGTTCCTGTGATGAAAGTAATTACGCCGTTGTTACGTGAATAATAACTCGAGAGGTGTCGACTAATTGATTTTCTAACCGACAAAACTATTGATCTCTCTAAGAGTGAATGTATTCATTTTAATTTAACTATTTGCAGATTTTAGGTGTATTATGAAGTCCGTCTGAGTGGTAAGGAGGACGAGGGGGCCTGTGCGCAGTGTGCCATCTTAAAGTTTATTACAGACTGAATTATGTGGAAATAAATGAAGGATTCAGTTACAGTTACACAGTAGTGAAATGCACCCTGTTGACCTCTAGCTGTCACAGCATGTTGCGGTATGTTCTCATCTTTGTACAGTAGCTCCGCACATCCTCCACATTTGGACTTTCAAGCTTTGCAACGTTCTTCATTGAAGTGCAGCAATCACCACACACAAGGCTAATGTTTTACACATTAATAACGACCATTCAAGCAAAAAAAAAAAATGACGCCTTTTTTTATATATGTATATATCAAATCTCAGTAGTATGGTTCACCCCTGCGTGTATCTCGTTGTGTCGCAGTGGTTATCTTTGCATTATTTTTCCTACGTTTTTGCTTCAAAATGACACCGTTCGCGGGACATTTAAGTGCACGTGCAGCTTACCTCGCGACTGTGTCCGACGGCTCGTGAAGGCAGCAGCATTCCTGTGAGCGGAGGCAGTTTTCTCCTCCTATCAGCGCCATTGTGTGACAGAGTCTCCGGGAGCGAGGACGGCTTGTTCTTCTGTAGCCGACAGGACTGTTTAAATACCCCCCCTCCATGTTTCTCTTTCGAAGTCCGGCGGACCTGGATGTGGTAAGACACTGTTTGTTTTCTTATTTGAAAAGAGCAAAGTGAAGCACGCCGAGGAAATACATTACGGCGAGGCAGCGTAAGCTATTTCTATGAATAATAGACGCGGCGGAGGCTGCTGCTGTTTCAGTAGAGGCTGCGGGGTCTGGGTCAAAAAGTTTTCGTATTAAATGGAGAATATCTGTCTCTCTGTATACTTCCAGTGTCCCTCTGTCTGGCAAAAACTTACTCCGCTTTACAGAGCCGAGCCCGCCGTCACTTTACAGTGTATCTGTGCGGAGAAAAGTCTGCCTGCTAAACTTTTTGAGCCAAAATACGTTGAGTGTTTCCCCAAATACACTCACGACTGACACATACTGCCATAATGAACACCGTCAGGTTCATATGTCGAATATTTAATTATTCCAAAAGCCATTTCACTTGAGGTCTCTTTAAAATGACCTACATTTGGATAAACACTCTTCCATGTAAACAACATTCATTAATGTGTTTAGGGCTACATGTAACGACTTGGTTACAACACACAGACTATGGACTTCGTAGTCACACAAACGCCACTTTAAAGGGAACACACTGTACATTTTATTTCTTATTATTTGTCTTTATTAACAACCTGTGTGGCTCCACCTGTGAACCAGCTGTTTTTTGCAGTGTAATTGGAGGTGATTTGGTCTCCAGTGTTTTGAACCGTCTCAATCTGTGTAGCTGTTGTAGTGAGTGGAGCAGCCTCTGTTTCATAACAGGCAGCACAGCAGTCTGCTTTTATAATGACAGCGCCTCGTCTTCACTTTGTTGCTCCCCCCAGTTGTTTTGATCCACAAGCACGGGTCAGCTCAGAGGTTCTTCCTTCTGTCTGGACCAGCAGCACCCACAATAGAGACTCACGGCAGACCACAGAGCGCCGATTGGTCAGAGCAGGAGGTCCGTCCGAGGAGAAGCCAGATGTGAGGCAGAGTTGTACGTTAAGTGCCTAAACTGTAGATGAGCAGATAAACACAGAGGAAAGCCTACGTTTTGGTTGAGTGGGGGAGCCCTCACAAGGCCCCCCAGACTCAAACCTTTTCTCTTTCATTTACTGGACCATTTCCTATAAGATACATGGCAGTGGCTCCTTTCTATACTTTACTATAAACTACTACAAAATGGGAAGTCATAGTGGACCTTTAGTTTTTAAACACATTTTGTTTTAGCATCCAACAGTCCCTTCAAATTGACAACATTTCTGCCTGACTCTATACATCTACGCTGAGTTGGCACTACAACAAAACCATCTTTTACACATGTCTTCATGGGCATTTTTAGAGGGCCTTGATATGAGAATGTGTTGGACATCATGTGAGGGGGGGGCGACAGCTGCAGGCTTTTATTGTCAATCCTTCCAGGCTTGAACTCGCATCGGCTACCCAGTGAGGGATGGATGTAACAGGGTGCTCTGTGCCCCCAGAAGCCGAATACCTGTAAGCAGTAACAGTAAGAAGGCTTGCAGTGCAGCAGTAAGGCTTCAGGTGCAGTAATAAGGCTCATACTGCATTCACACGGATTATACTTAAGTAATAAGGGTGCTGCCTGCAGTAAAAAATGATGACACTTGCAGCACTAAAGCCGGTGCTGCTGTAACAAGGTGGGCACAGTGGTAATAAGGCAGATACTGCTGTGATACAGCGCACGCTGCAGTAATAAGGCAGATACTGCGGTAATAAGGTGGATACTACTGCACAGACATATGGATGCTGTAGATTTGAGCAGCTCCTGAGGCTCTGTGGCTGCAAGTGTCAAGCTGTGTTTTCCAGGAGGCTCGGTGGAAAGGGTGCTCAACGGCATGTAGACACGTCTGCTGACCTAAATCTGCTCTCTTCTTTTGCCTTTTATTTATAGACTTAAGAGTGTGTGTGTATGGAAGAAAAAAAAAGGGGAGGGGGGGGGGGGGTGACTAATGATCGGAAATGATGCACACACCCACTTATTGTTCATGTGTGTGTCACTAATTTACTGCAAAATTCTTTGAAGGAGATAGATGATGTTAACTTTTTGACAAACAGCGGACTGTCCCTTTAACTGACTGTAAAGACTTAGAAAGACTGACTTAGTGTTGGACGTAGTAGCTGTGCAGTAGCTCGGTTCTTGCCAGTTACACCTAGATAAGCGCCCTGTTATAAATCATTTCTTAATGATTACACTGTTTACGCTCACTTTGGTCACTGTAGTCTGTGGTGCTGCTGAATTCTGCTTCTTACTGTCAAAAAAAAAAGTACTTCAAAAACTGTCAACTTAGTTTAGTTTCAACATGATTCAGAGATATGGGTTAAATGTCAGTACCTGTGTTGCCTGTGTGGCCCTGACCTTTGCACTCTTTACTCAGTGCTTACTCCTCCGCGCTGCTTTTAATGTTAATCTGAACAAGAATGAGACACCTTCAACTTTTTAACAAAATTCAGGTCTCAAAAGGGACTTCTTTATTCATTGAAAGTAACGTGTTTTTGATGAAGTCCAAACTAAGCTTGTGTCTCTTCATTTATGGGATGTTGCTGTAGTGTTTTGTAACCAGCTCTGTTGTTATGTAAGAAATCGTAGTGGAGTCCCCGTCTGATACCCAGCTGACCTTGTGTCATCTGGGTGTTTATGATCACTATGAGGGAAAACACACACACACACACACACACACACACACACACACACACACACACACACATAGACATTGTTCCCGGCCACATGTTTAGTTCTTTTTCATTTTGGTTCTGTCTCTCCTCTGCCACCTGTCCTGCCTCACTGTAAACACATTTCTGCTCATTCTTCCCGCAGCTAACACTCAAACAGTCCGAGCCATAATACAGCTCATATTTATAATACTGTTGCATTATTAAAAGTTGGCTGCAAAATTGCACTTGAAGCCTCTTGAGATAAAAAAGCAAATGGAATGACTTTTAATATTTAATTGATCTTTAATCGCCATCACCGAAGCTCCAAATGAAACCACACGTGAGAACTAAACCCCAGATTAGCTTGACGATAACATCCTGAGCAGTTTAACAGCATTTCTTCCATGTTTAGGTTTTTGAGCACCACAGTGTGGTTGGGAGCAGCTGTTGGACACACGCACACACACACACATGCTGTGTTTTCTTGGTTGAGGGTGTTTGTCTGTTTTATGGCAGGAGCCATGCAAAAGACATTTTTGTTTTACGTTCATGATGATTCTCGACGAGCAAGTCCAATTGGTGGCACCTTTGAATGAATCCATTGGCAGACAGCAGTAACAGCAGCAGTGGTAGAAACAGTAGTAGTAGTTCCTCTCATCATGGTGTAACTGTATCTTAAGTTGTATGTGGAAGTGTAGCTGCTGTTGAGCGTCTGGTCAGGCGAGCACTACAACGCTCTATCTCTTCCTCTGGGTTTTGTCTGGAATGTGTTTACTAGTTCCACATTGTGTGTGCGTGTGAGAGAGAGAGAAAGACACACACACACACACACACACACACACACACACACACAGTCGCACACTCACAGGAGCGAGTTGGACAGTGTCGTCCTCATGTGCAGAGCTGGATGCATTACAGCCACGCGAAACAGTGGAAGCACGGTCATGACTGCCAACTGCAAAGTGTGCTACTGTACTCCACGCACACGAGAACGCCGAGATGAATACATCTCCCACTGAGCACGCGGCGCAGCGCCACATTCGTCTACCTGCAACAGCGTAGTGTGCAGGGTTCGCCTGTCCATACTTTGTGTATCCAAGAGAACCTGAAATAGCCCGATGTGGAGGTGAGGGGGAGGGGTGGATGTGCAGCTCAGGCATGGAAACCAGCGTATCCGGTTACAGGATCATAATATCACTGCAGAGTCCATCCACTAGCACTGCACTACTGCACAACACACACACTGACACACTCACACACACACACATGCTCACTACAGCCAGCTCCTGGAATAATATGTTCGGTCCACATGTCCGATTAGCCTGCAAACACACACCTGACCTCACCTCTAAATGTATAAAACACTCATGTGTGTGATTACTTTTGACACTTTTCAGTCTTATATTAGAAGTCAGAGTGTGTTCTTTATTTTCTATTTTTGTTTGTTTCACATTTTATTAGAAAGGCCCGCTTCGTCCACGTAATCTTATCCAAACACACACTTTGTCGCAATTAGACCGTTCTTTTTGAGGTTGAACTTAATGAACTTTAATGGAAAATGTTCAGAGGTGGCCCAGTCTTGGTTTCGTATCAGGGTATTTGGTGATATTTGGAAGTTTTAATGTTCTTCCCTGATGTTCTTTTCTTGGATCAGATCGATTCATGTATTGATCTCAATTTGTTTGCTATCCATGGCACATTTCTGAAGGGAAGAAAAAGGGAAGAAACTCTGCAAACACATCTCATGAGGTGTCCTGAACAGTTTGATGGATTACACGCTGAAATTAATCACACGGTTGAAAGCACTGAACCTGAAGTTATTCTAATGCAACATTTTCATCATATTCACATATAAAAGATAGAGTATACTGTTACTACCATTGTTAGGTTCAAACACTGAATACTCTGATCTGTTGTGAGCGTCAGTCCAAAAATATCAGTAATAGTACTGACCTTCAAAACTGTACGTTGGTTGATTTCCAGTCATAGCTGGTTGCTTCTCTGCATCAAAGGTCTCAAGAGACCGCTATATTTACCTCATGACAAACCTTTTGGACAAGGTAGTTTCAAGACACTTCTTTGCGAGACTTTAACAGCGGCACATTAAGTCACGGTGACCTTGAATGAAGACTGTGTCTCCATTTTGGAGTGCGGTGTTCCTCCACTGCTGCTTTATCTCCTTGACTCATTTATGATCTGTTTTTTCTTCTGCCGTGCTCATATCGAGACTATCATGGCTCATCGGGTGTAGGATGGTTGTGAGCCTGTGAACTTTGACAGTCAGTGAAAGGAGGGAGGGTGGGGTGGGGAGTAAAGAGCGGAGGGAGGATGAAAAAGAGAGATGGAAAAGAGGTAAAAGAGTGACTGAAGGAGAGAAGAGGTGGAGAAGGAAGGGGAAGAGGAGGATAATGAAGTGGAATGTAAGGGGTGGGGTACCTCTGGTATGTCAGCCCTTCACCGTGTGTGTGTGTGTGTGTGTGTGTGTGTGTGTGTGCCTGTGCCTGAGTCTAAACACCCTGCCATGAGTCAGTGAGTCAGACATGCGCAGCTGCTTCAGCTCTCAATCACACGCCCGCAAACTGCTTTGAAAGTAACTCTGTTGCTCTCTTTGACTCGCTCTGTTTCTGTCTCTCTTTGACGCTCTGATTCGCCATTTTTCCAGGAGCTCCACGAGCAGCTGCAACGCATGCAGAGACTCAAGTGGTAGATGGCTAGAATTAACGTCTGAATGTTCTTGGTGGGACCAAAATGAGCTTCAGAACTTTTGCTGTGTGGAAATGTAGCTTTTTGATTTTCTCAGAGATTAGTGTCATCAAACACTGTGGACAATCTCTCATTGCTTATGAAAATACATGAAAAAATGTCAATCATTGACTTGTGTTGACTTTTGTTAGGATACACTCAATGAGATATGCACCCAGGTCATATACAACATTTAGTCATATCTGTCCAGCCTGAACTAGCTCTAAATTTCAATATAAACACTCAAAGTATCCTGAATTTGTGCTAAAAGCTGAAGCAAAAAAAAAAGAAAGAAAAACTCATCAAAAGAATTTTACATCGAATCAGCTGTTTTGAGGGGATGTGTCATGATTTTCAAATAGTCTATTATATAATTTAAAAAATCAATACATGTAAAAATATATATTTTTCTTTGTTTTACAGGTGACTGGTGTCAGTAAAAGTGTGTTTTCTGTGTGTGTCTGTTTTAGGGCAGTTACAGCGCTGTGAGATGGTCAGATGTTCAGGTTGAATCCTAATAGAGAGTTATGTAACGTGTTCGCGGATGCAGAGGTTTATTAACGTTACCATAGAATCTCGCTACCATCTTTCATCATCAGAGCACCCTGCTGTTTGGCACCAGGCTAAATTGGTCTAAAGAATTAGAATGTAGCATTCTAGTGTTTTTGCTTAGCAGGTAGTAGGGCCAAGTGACATGCATAAAATATTTATGGAGTTTGTCCAGGCCTTTAAAATGACCTTGTGGCTGGCCATGTGAAAAGGAATGGAAACACAGACATGTTTTTACCTTTTGCCCACCATATGCTCTTAAACATCAGTGTTTATTTTCCTGCCAAGTGACCTTAACAAAGACTTGCTGGAGTTGAAGCATCCATAAATTGGTTATATTTAGGTTTAGGGATGCACGATATTTATCGGACCGATAAAATATCAGCCGATATGTCGAGAAATTACGATCGACCCGATTTTAACCGATACAAAGATCCGATAAATAAATGAAATTGGGGAAATTGTTTGCAGGCCGAGTAGTCCCAAAAGCTATCGTGCCTTATTGGCAGGACCCAAGCCTGGCCCCGTCTCTGCCAGACTAATAATGAACATGTCTTCACCAGTGTGGTCGTTTTTCATAGTGGCAGAAAATAACAGCTGCATTGCTGTTTACAAAAGTTGTTCAGCGAAGATTCAGCGAGGAGGAAAGAAGACTTTGATTTTTATACGACGCAATGTTTGAAACAAGCGGTATTAAAAGAATATGAAGCAGCCACGGTAGCAGCTAGTGGTGCTGCTAAGGCTAAAACAACACAGTGTGGATGTCCTGATTGGCGGATATTAATGATTGACACCTATCGATCAGTCAGTCAGGAGAATCGATTAGTACCACCCACACTCACCTTTGGCGCACCAATGACGATCCAGAATGAAGTAAACCCAAAGGTAGTATATCGCACCAAGAGGTCACACTTCACTTTCAAAGCCCCTTTGTCCTTATGTAAACAACCAGGAGCTTCGTGATTGATTCAAACTAAAGCAGAGACATAGCATGAGACATTAGCATGAGACATTAGCAGCGTTTTTTCGCCCTGGAATAGAACTTTCGACCACAAAACAGCAAAGATGAGGCATACTATATCGTTTTGTGGATTTTTTTGCTACTCTTTGGGGGCTGGCTCGCCAACTTTTCATCGTACAGAGATGGGACACATATCTTTGTAATCAGCGGAGTCTCTGCTTTCACGCGACAGGGCACACTTTGTGTGGTTTGGTTGAAGTGGTGAAATTAGCAGAAGCACAAAAGTGGACATGCGCTGTTTGCGTTTTTCTGTTTTTGTTACATGCCCAGATAATTGCTTGGGCATTGAACTGTGTTTCGTTTGGGTAGCAGTACTTGGTAGAGCTTTTAGCTGAGTTTCTCTCCATCATTTTGGTATGCTACATGTTAGGATTGGTGCTTCCTAGCAGACGCTGATCGTCTGTTTTGTGCATGCATCTCACGCTGTCCCCCTGTACGGGGACTTTCGGGTTGAAATATGAAGTTATTGGTTATCGGTATCTTTATCGGCCATGAGAAGCAGGAAATTATCGGTTATCGGTTGAAATTTTTCATATTGTGCATCACTAGTTATATTAATGTGTTTCTTGCATCATGCAGCAAAGAACAGCCCCGGAGTAACAAAAACAGGCCTGTATGGGTACATTTGTCTAATGGAAATGTTGGAATTACTTGTTTGTGACACTTATGACATTGTCTTGACTTAGGTGAGAACATCAATACAAGACTCATATCTGTGTGTCAGCTACATATATAAATCCAAGAGATGGCTAGCTTAGCTTAGCATACATAGTATAGTATAAAGAATGAACAGTGTATGTGTGACGTCACTTATAAGTCTCTGAAGTGCAGTTTTGAAGCTGAAAATATGTGGCGCTGGCCACCACCGTGTTTTACTGTCCTGCTTCTTTCGGCTAATCTAAAAATCAGTAAAGACGTGGATCATCGGTAGACCTGAGGGGGGCCGAATGACACCTGGGTGCTCTAATAAGTAATCTGTAATGACACCCACCTGTCAATCAAAGCATCCACGCTATTAATTCTGCATAACTTTAAGCCTTAATATAATTTGAACAGGTGAGTTAAATATAAATTCATCCTCAGTTCAGTTGTCATAAACAGGGAAATTAGCTATAGAGACCAAAACTGTTTTGTATACCAGGCTGTAAACATGTTTATTTCTGCTGTGAAGTTGGACATTTTAACATGGGGACTTGCGGAGGGTGAAATGTTCTGGAGCCAGTCTCAAGTGCAGTTTTTGGCACTTCCACATTGGGTTCAGTTCCTAGCCACGTAGGTTGCTTGTGGAGCTCAGAATGAAGCAACAGGATACAGTGTTTTTTATGTTACATTTTGTGATTTGTTTGATTTGAATAAAGTGGCCTGATCAGAACATTTGCTGTCACATTAGCCCACATGAGAAAACAAATCTACATTTTAGACATTAACTATTGGAAACGTAGTCATATCACTCAACAGTCTGACCTAAGTCAACATCTGGTTTGTTGACATACTTTTGTTGTGTCTAAGGCAAAGAAATTAAATGTTGAAATAGTTATTACATCCTCTAATCACGGTCAAATATACAGCCAGAGAACCAGCACACACAACATCTGAGTCAGTTGCCTTAAGTAATGAAGAGGTCGGGGCTGAGTGCCTTGCTCAGAAGCACCACCGCCGTAGTTGACGGGGGTGGAGAAAAAGTTGCTCTCTCCCCACCCTTTCCAGACCAGTCTGTCACCTACTCTACTTCCTCCTCCTCCTCTTGTCTTCCTCCTCTTCTTTCCTGCCCCCCAGCACACACACCCTCCCTCCCTCCCTCCCTCTCCACCCCCTCCACCCCCTCTACCTTCTCTCCCCCTTCCCGTTCTTTGTCATCTCTTTGGGTGAATTCCCAGCTGACTCTGTTTGTCATGGCAACCAACCAGTCGTGGTGACTGGGCCTGCAGCTCACACTTCCTGTGTGTGTGGTTGTATGTGTGTGTGTGTGTGTGTGTGTGAGGAGACGCATGCGTAGTATGTGCATTTGTGTGTGTGTGTAGACAGTGACTGGCTGCATGAGCCTGTCAGCCTGGATTAGAGTCAAACACACTGCAGCGATGCCTGTTTTCTTTCTTTCTTTTTTCTTTTCCTGTCTGTCTCTCTGCCTTCCTCACAAACAACGACACCATCAGATAGTTTGATTAGCTCGAGAGATCTGTTAAGCTACTGGATGTTTAGGGAATGTACTGTGGCTCCGTCACAGTACATTCCCTAAACTCCGTACTGTATATCTGTCACCACCTCCCTCCCACTCCCCACTAATACCATGTTCGGGGGGTCTATCTGTATGGGTCGACCCACGTCAGCCAACCCTCCTCTTCCTAGTAGCATTGCTACCAGGAATGAAAACTGATTCAATGATACTGATGTTTAAAATATTATTCTATCGACCCGACGACAAAAGAAAGAGAGAGAAAGACAGAGTGCATACAGATGGACAGACACAGAGGTGAAACTGAAACTTAACTTTTATCCGGTATGTTACTCAACATTATCCAGTGTAACTCTGCAGTGAAACCACACTGTAGACTACACTGCACACTGGAGCGTTAACAGTGACACGCAGGGTGACGGCTATCTACGAACACGCGTGGTAGAAGTAACTCAATGCGCTGTTCTAATATGGCAGGAGGGAGGAGGGAGGCTGGAGGGTGGAGGGGGGTTGGGCTTTAAATCTGGCCTATGATCCTGTGGTACGCTGCTATTACATAACATGAGCGTGTGTGACTGTGTGTCTCCTGTGCGTGTGTGTGTGTGTGAGAGAGAGAGTGTGCTCAGCTACATTATGCAGCGGTGAGGCTCCTGTAGCAGCTGCTCTCAGTTTCAATGTATGTTTTTTTTTTAAATCCCCTGTTGCCCCCCTTAAGCAGCTTTTTCTGAATCACCACGGTTAAGCTGCTGTGTTTCAGGCTGCAAACTTCAGCTGTGAATATGACGGTGTTTCGCTTAGGTGAGATGAGGTATGATGATGATAATCTAACTCCAAGATCCTGTAGTGCTACTGGCTTTTTAATCTGCACTCTGAACCCTCCAGTGGCCTGGTGTGATTTTTGTTTTTACGTAGGGTACAAAAGAAATTCTCCATTAAAGGTCCAGTGTGTTTATGGGGTTCTATTTACAGAGTGTACAGAGAAATGTAATATAATATTCATAACACTGTCTGCTTGAGGAATTACAGTTTTTGACACTTGCATTGGCTTCATATCCCAGCCACGGAAGTTGGCACTTGGTCTGCCGCGTTGAACCACCATGTTTCTACAGTAGCCCAGAACAGACAAATTAAACACTGGCTCTACACTGGGCCTGTCACGTTTTTCACGTCACGATAGTTTCACCCTTCGAACGGGATGATGAGATTATGTAATGCCCTACAACACCGCTAGGTGGCACAGAAGAGTGTATTATGACGAAACTCTGTTTTTAAAACATGGTTAATTATTGAGCATGATTAGTTCATTATAATCGTTCAAAAAAAGAGGGGGGGGGGACTGGAACAAGTGGCAGACTACAATTTAGATTAGTGTAAGGTGATGGACAAACACAGGACTACATTAATCATTAGAGCTGAAATGATGAGGTGATACATTGACTGTCCAATCAAGAGGATAACTATTCTGATAATCCATTTGTTTTTGAGTCATTTTGTCTGCAGAAATTTTCTGGTTCCACTGTCCAAAATGTGACCTCATCATAGTGAAGTGAAGTTTTTGGGTTGAGCCAGTTTCAGGTTGTTGTCTTAACATATTTCAAGTTGAGCAACAAATGAACTCCTGTCCTCTGTTTCTGTGCTTTTGTGTCTTGCAGATATATGTTCGGTAAAGGTGCGAAGCGGAAGCTGGACGAGGATGAAGAGGGGCTGGAAGGCAAAACGCTGGAGGCGTCGGTGGCGGGAGGGGGACTAGGCCTCTGTCCAGAGGGCTTGTCCAAGGTTTCATACACCCTGCAACGCCAGACCATCTTCAACATCTCCCTGATGAAGCTGTACAGCCAGCGGCCGCTCGGCGAGCCCAGCCTGGAGCGCCGCGTCCTCATCAACAACATGCTGCGACGCATCCAGGATGAACTCAAGCAGGAAGGCTCCCTGCGGCCGCTGCTGTTCCCACCCTCGCCGCCGCCCGACGACCCCATGGATGAGGGGTTCCGCGAGGCGCCGCCCTCCTTTGGTGTTTTGTCAGCGGCAGCGACGGCACAAGTATCCCAGCCTTCTGCGCTGTTGATGCCAGTGATCGCGCCACCACCTTCACCCCACCCAATGGTGCCTCCCAACTGTCAGGCATCCCAGGCCTGCCCCAACCGTGTGGAGGTCTGCCCCACCCCTCTAGAAGCCTGCCTCACTCCAGCCTCTTTACTGGAGGAGGATGGTGGAGATTCTGCCTTTTGTGCTCCATCCCCTCCTACTCCTCCTCTGTCACCTCCCCCACCACAGCCTCCACCGCTACCTTCAGCGCTTCTAAGTCAGGCATCCCCCAGGGTCCCTGTGCCTGCTTCGTCCATTGACGGTTTCCCCTCCGCTCTGAGTGACATGGAGTTGGGTCCACCCACAGCCATAACAAGGACAGCAGCAGCTATTACTACGACCGTGACTACCTCCCCAGCTCCCACACCACTCACCCAGCCCTCCCTCTTAACACCCCTCTCCCCAACACCCACAGGCCTACCCAGAGACAGCAGGACCATGGGTGCTAAACCAGAGGCAGTTGGCGTCTTGCTAGCAGAAGGCCGCTGTACCGAGCTCCGACCAATGGATGCTCTGCCCACACTGCCCCCTGGTGGCCTAGTAGACATTTCCGCCTCTCCTTCCTCTCCTTCTTCCTCCTCGTCACCCTCGGGGTTTCTCTCAGACTTGGCGCTGGACGACGTCCTGTTCGCCGACATCGACACGTCCATGTATGACTTTGACCCCTGTACGACATCGGGGGCTGTGGGCGTGACCACAGGCGGCGGCCTCGCCAAACTGTCTCCGGTGGTGACGGCGGACGACCTCCTCAAATCGCTGGCGTCACCGTACAGCGGCCCCAGCCCCCAGGTTTCAGCCAATCAGCCTTTCAAAATCGATCTGACAGAACTGGACCACATTATGGAGGTGTTGGTGGGCTCGTGACTCACGGACACCACCGCCTCTGAAACATACAGACGTTTGAATCCGGAGAACAGACTGGAATGAAAATTTGGGAACGGTTTGGGTTGATGTTTTTATGTTTTTTTTACTCTCTTCAAAGGTCGGTAATTGTAAACATCGATGGTGATGTCAATTAGTACTACTATGACAACTACTACTACACAACACTGTGCATGCACTGTGCTCGCCTTTCCAAATATGGAAATGAAGTAACCGGGAAACAAAGACACAGACACAAGTTTGTGTTTCTATACTTGTGAGGACCTCCATTGACTCCATTCATTCCCTAATCCTCATTTAAACCTAATCCTAGTTTTAATCTTTAACCTGAACCTAAGCCTTAACCCTAAAAATGAACTGTACATAGAAAAGAAGTTAGGACCTGCAAATTGTCCTCATTCTGGAGGACTTTGCAATCTATCTATTTTTGTGAGGATATTCACTCCTCACAGGTATAGAAATACAAGAGAACACACACACACACACACACACACAAACACACTGAATTCATGGCTTTTAGCAGACGAGTGCCTTTCAAAATGACCACTTATTCAATTCCTGTTTTTACAGTATTTGTTTTGTTTTCTCGTTCTTTTCACTTTAACAGCCTAGAGAGGTCACTCCTCAATATTTTTAATTTATTGTATTAAAACTATTAAGTGAGGTAATTTCTCATGATCAAATAATAATTATTTAATCTTTATCTTATTACAGATGTTATGTTTTATTTGTAAAACAAGCATAATAAGGTTTTACGAGGATTACGTTGTTTTAGCAGTGTGCTACATTACATATTAGCTTGGCTATATAATTACGCTTTGGGAATAGCTGTAGAACACATTGCCTGGATGTTTGTTATGCTTTCTTTTGCTAGAAGGAGCTGTCTGTTCTCGTACACATCATGTCTATGAATTCAGGACTTATTTTTGTCTCTCCCTTCCGTATTGGCAGGCATATATAACTGTGCTGGATGCTATTTTACATGGGCTCAGTCATTTGGGCTTGTTATCATGCTTCAGTTACAGCAGCATTCAAATGAGCTACACCCACTGGAAAGCTTGACGTGTTTACATTGGAAGAGGCAGCAGCTCCACCACCGACTCTTGCCTCCCAGTTGGGTGTAGATGATCTGAAAAATCCAACCTAAGCAGAGACTTTAGGTCCCAAACACACATTAAATTTGGCTGTGTCGGACTTGAGACGAAAGCTATCACAGATTTCAGGGGAAGTCTTTGTTGCTCCAAAGAATTTCTGAGAATCACACAAAGAAAAAGATATTCTAGTAGCAATGTCTTTTTTTTGGTTTGATTCCACCAGAATTAGCAACATGATTGACAGACAAATTACAGCAAAGCATACAGTATTACACACACCATGTATTTGCAGAGCCCTATTTGCCAAATCTTAGCGTGCTGGTCTCTTCTGTGCATTGTGCAGTGCAGCTTTGAGGTTGACCCCAGCACCCATGGATGTTTTTAAACTTGTACGATAGCACCGGGGCTAAATCTGTCTCGTGAATGTGGATTTTCAGTGAAATACAAAACCCAAACCATGGCGTTAACTTGATACTTCAATGATGCAAAACACTCTTGTTGTTTCACAACACTACCCGCCCACCCACCCCCCTTCATAGGCCACTATACGAGATTTTTGGCACAAAAAGACAGAATGGGATCGTTTAGCTCAGCATTCAATCTAAGATGAGGGTCACATGAGGACTGCAAAGATGAATTCCTAAAAAGGAAAAATTCCTAAACTTAAGATCTTTGACCAGCAGCCCACACTCAGTTTAAGATAAAATAGGAATACTATCAGTTTATATGTTGCATATGTTTTCTATTGAAGTTCAAAGTTGATGTTATGTTATGATAATTTAGGAGTTGAAATCCACCGTCCTCAATTCACAGATTTGGCTATGAATGCAATTGTATGGAAGAGCTTTGAAGTTGTTGGTTCTCTGGAAGTTATATAAGGACTTAAGTCCAGAGTGCCTTGTTATGACTTAGCACTATATAAAATTAAATTGAATTGAATCTAAATCTATCTTATCAGACTGCTGATGTTAACTTAGAACTAACCAATCTACAGCCACACGCAAGCTTCAGCAAGGATTTTATTTATTCTGCAATAGCAGTGTCACATAATGTACACATTGTCTATTATAAATTATGAATTAGACCAACAAGATTGTTTTAATTTGACAGGTAGAAAATCCCAGCAATAGCTAAAGCGTTGTTGCAGCAAAACAAAACCCTGTAAAAAGGTTTTCTATTCAGAAAGACAGAAGCAATGAGTCAGCAAAAGTCAGCCTCAAAAATCTACTTTTACACGGATTTTCATTCATTTCGGTCATAACTGCTCAGTTGCATTTCAGGACTTGCTGTGGTGAAGTGTTGTAATTGTTTAAAATTGGATTTTGCCTTCTCACTCCTCACTCTGTATGAATGTTGAATATCAGTGCAAAATGGTGGCTTTTCAAAAGTCCAATACTTTCAAAGGTCCAGTGTGTAATAAGATCTATTGGCAGAAATGCAATATGACATGTTTGCATTAGGGTATAATAAGAATTATTATGTTTTTGTTACCTTAGAATGAGCCTTTGATATCTACATATGCCGTGAGTCAGCCATGTTGCAACACCATGTTTTTACAGTAGCCCAGAATGGACAAACACTGACTCTTGATAGGGTCTTTTGCATTTTTCCTGCACCTGACGGCCACAGTAGTTTCTCATAAATGCGTGGAAGGAGATCAGCAACTAGATGCCACTAAATCCTATACACTGGTCTTTAAATGCTGGATTCTTGGTTGCTGTGGGGGGTTTGGCCTCTTGGGGCCAAAGGAAGTATTCAAAACACAACGTATGACATATTGTCACTCTATAAAGCTGTTTTGACAAATGTGTTAGATGTACCGTGGATGAAAGCACAGTTGGGTGCCAGAAAACCAGGACAATGAACTTAAAAAAAAAACATCCGATAGAACTATGACAAAATGCAAAGTTTGGTCATAATTATCTTTGATTTCACCACTACAAAAAACACCGTAACACACTGACGATTGCAGCTTTAACATTTTAGATAATTTTTACTTTTTCTGCTACCAAAACTGCTGAAACTGCGGTGCACTGTATTTTATCATCGTCTGAATTTGTCTAGATATTCATAAGCATCATCAAGACAGCACAGACATTGGTCCAGTGCTGGGTACATTAATACATCAATAGGTATTAGAAATAACTTGGAGGATTTTTCCATTGATAACAAAATTAACACAAACAATTGACACAAGAAACGCCAAACACATATATGTGTCTGCCAACACAGCCTTTCTATATGTCATAAAATGTTAATATTATTACTAGCAGAGGTCCCAGCAATGGGACTGAGTAGTTGTTAATGGGAGAGAATGTGTTATCTGGAATCCAGTCTGACTCATGTTTCTGTGTTAGCCAACAGCAGTGATGTTGAAACTTGTTCCAGTGGATGATTAGTTTCCCAGCGTGCATTTGACCTCAGCTAGTATGCAAATTAACTGCATTTGTACTGAATTCAAAGCAGAGTGTGAGCCGGGCAGATAGCAGCACCAACTAATACTGTTTGTAGACGACTGCGTCTTGTTTCTTTCACTATGTTTGAATTTTGGAGTGCTTGTTTGGTCAATGAAGTTATTTATTCATATAATTTTTTTCTTTTCTGTGTAAATATATTTATTTTTGATGTGAAGTGAACATTTGGATTGTAAATGTGTGTACAGAATGTGTGGTAGGAATGTACTTCAGATAGGAATGTATCTGAGTGTGGAATTATGGGTGGAAGCCATTTTTATATACATAGTTAGTTATCTTGTTTATCTATTTGTTTGTTGCTTTGTTTTTGTGAGGTTGGGCCCACAACCTTTTACATCTTTTGTACTCTTTATGTTCATCATTTTTTCCAGTTGAAGGCAAACAGTTCATGCAGCAATACTCAAAACCCGTCTCCAACCTTCAGATGTCAAGACTCCAAAGCCTGTCATAGACGCTTCAATGCCAAATGTAATGTACATAGTATGAACAACATTCAAGCTCCTGAGACTTTTTCGATCAGTGTTTGTTACCCAATCTGTTTTAGCGCTGTCCGAGCGTGCGGCGGCTCCAAACGCCGAGAAAGACTGAGTGCAGTCGAGGCTGATTTCCTCTAAAAGGCTGTATTTTACACAGACCTCAGAGCTGTGCCTTTTTCTATGCAATAGAACACAAACACACAGAGAAAGAAAATGTCAGCTGATCACTGTATTGGGATCCAAATGTGGACTGTAGATATACACATATATGTATGTGTATATATGTGTGTGTGTGTGTATATGTATATATATATATATATATATATATATATATATATATACAAACATACATACAATACCATAATACATACATACATACATACATGTATAGATACAGTATAAATATAGTATATGAGATAATGGACAGCCGTCTATGAATTTGAAACAGTCTTACTTTTGTAGTTTTATATATATATACATATATATGTATATATATATGTAAATGTATATATATACAATAAATGGTAAAAAAGAAAAAAAGCAGATGTCTGTTTTGTCTCGTTACTGTCTGATATTGTGTACTTTCTTGTTTTTTGACTTGATAATCCTTAATTTGTGCTTTTAATGAATGATGCTAAAACAAAACAAAATAATCATAACTCAAAGCCTGTACTTCCTGGGTTTTCAACCACTTGTCACGGTTAAAAACGTGTCATCATGTGACCAAAGTTCAGTGCTAGGGTCATGCTGAGCCTTTTCATGCCAAAAAGTTTCAAAATGATACTGACACTTAATTTTCTATTTATAGAAAGGTATATAAAAACTCTAAAAGCTCTCTTATTCTGCTCTGATTGTGATGAGCTGTTAAAGCCAGAGCAAGAACAAGAAGAACATTATAAGCACTGAATTGTTAAATTGATATTGAATGCACGTGTGTGAAAATGGTGGCTGATGAAGTTATATCTTGAGAAGCTTAATTCTTGATCTTGATTCTAGACGTCAGATTGGTAAATGAAAACAAAAAATTTTCAACAAAGCATCCATCCATTTTCTGTAACCATTTATCCATATCAGTGTCACGGTGGGGATGGAGCCTATCCCACCTGACTTTGGGCGGTGAGATATGTTGTGTGAAAAAGAGTGGTCAGAAGAGTGGAAAGGCACTATATCTATATCTATCTACTATAAGTACAGTCTGTTTACTATTACCATTTGCAATTCATGCCATGTGGTATGATGTATCCACATCAATCAGATTCTTTTTCAGTACCTTTGGCATAATTATGTTCACTGACTTAATTTTTTAATGTTTCCTACTAGCAGTACTAAGTAACCTGGTTGTTCATCTTCAAGGTCCCTTTACTGAACATGCTTTCTTTTTTGTTTGGAGGATATATTTTCTTATTGGTCAGTAGGTTGCCATGGCTCAGTACTGACTTTCTGGACTCAAATGTCACCAACTCTCCCTCTACTGTATATAGATCCAACCATAGCCCTGCAGTACTCAACCATGCAGACAGATAATGCAGCAGCAGCTACCAGATTGTTCCATTTTCAGCTCTTATTGTATTGTAACTCCAAGTTAATCTTGAGTATAAGGTAGTATCAAGTCTACATTGATAAATATGACAAGATAATGCATTTTAGCTGCTGTTTTTTTTGCTGATTTGAATGTAGACTAGTTGGACATACTGTAAAAAAAATCATGATGGCATTGTCACCACAAAACACACATATTACCCAACATCCTTTAGTAAGAAAAACGTATATTTAGATGTGTGGCATATGAATGTAATGCCCATAATTTTGAAATAGTTGTGAATAGTTTGTGAAACAACTCTTAAAATGCCTACTAACAAAACCAAAACTTAAAACTGCTGAGGCACAGACTACCTGTGCATGTGGATTATATATAAGAAAAACACGCTGTGCACACAGGGCTATGGCCTGGACTTACTGAGGTCATGCACACTAAAAGTGACCCAGACAGCAAATGAGACAGTTAGACAGCAAATGTTACGAAATGTCAATATTACATAATAAACTGTTAAATTATCATTTCTGTATATGTGCAGTATTTCCCAACATCGAGATCTAAATAGTATTTGAAAGTCTTTTCCACACAGAATCAGTTTATTTTTGTTATTTTGTACACTCTCAAAGTATTGTGATGAACTTATTTTGGTATAGAAACTGTTCTTGAGGCTAATATACTGGAATCAGATATCAAACTCCTGTAATATATAGAGGAAACACCGACATAACCTCATCCTCCATTTATCGTCCATATCATCTGCAGTCCAGTCTCCACACACAGGCTGCACCCATATACACTTACCATCAAACATAGATGACTTGTTTCTTAAATATCTGATAGTTGGCCTTAATTTGCCGTTTGTGGAGAAATTGTGAACATTCTCAGACCAAATTTGATTTGCATGGGAAACACATGAAATCATCTCATCATGACTTTATGGTTGTTTTAAGAAGGATAAGTGACTCATTCAAAGGGGTATTTTAGCAGTACAGTGGGCTCTTTTAGAAGGCTGAGGGATGTAACAGTACTTGTTCCACAACTGAAATTAAGAACTATAATGTGGTCTACTATGGAGCCCCAAAACTGACAAAATGTGCTATCAGACAAGTCACAAATATAACTGAGAGCAAATGTCAAACCAGAACTTATGTTCCACAAGTAATAAACACACCTGTAACAATACTAATATATAAAAATCTTATACCCTTAGAACAGAGACTTCATCATATGGCTTCTCCTATGTTTGGATCAGGACTGTATTTTTTTTTAAAAACGATAAAATACTGATTGTATGCACGAATCAGCAGAAGATGGGATTTCTATGGGTGCCAGCACATGTTGGGATTGAGGGCAATGATGTGGCAGATGGGGTAGCTAGGTCAGATTTACATAGGGAAAGTTACTGTTCTGGTACCATTTTGCAGAATAGAATGCTGCATACTATCAGTGAGAAACATCTATGGCAACAAGAGTGTAATGTAGACAGCAGAGGGAAAAAGCTATCCAACAACCACCCTCAATTTAACCTAGTAATATAGCGGACATGGCTCAGAAAGATGAGATCAAAGGCTCGGACATTTCAGACTAGCAAATGGATTGGTGATAGTAGGGGAGCATAGAAGCGTCAATTGTGAATACTGTGGAGTCTTGGAGTCTGTACATGTCCTCTTGCATTGCACCCTCCATGCCAGGGAATGGAGGGTTTCAGCAAACTGGCAATTAAAAGGCTAGTTTATTGAGTCTTTTTTCCGTCCCTCTTCGTGCTTCCCACCCCTCAGCAGACGACTGCATAGAATAATGCAGATATAGAAGGTTATCTGCATAGAAGGTGTTTGTATACTCCAAAGGACCTCAGTCTCCTCAGTAAGTGGAGACGACTTTGACCCTTTTGTACAGGACGTCTGTGTTGTCCAACCAGTCCTGTTTGTTGTTGAGGTGAACATCCAGGTATTTGTATGTTCCCACCATCTCCATATCCAATCCCTGGATGTTCACCTTCAATTAACATCCAATCATGCTGATGCATGTAAAAGAATGCTGAGCAAGCCCAGTCGATTATAATTTTTTATCAAGACAGAAAAAGGAAAAGATCTAATTGAGTTTGAAAGACTGTTCATTCACACATTATGGTCAACAGCGCAAATTTAATGACTAATGTTTGCGAGTTATTGCAATATGTAAGGAAAAACAGAAGAGCAAGTCTTCCCCCAGTGAGGATGTCAGTGCAGGACGTGATCAGCATGAACAGTATGTAGACAATCACATAGAGAGGATATTATAGTAGGGCTGCAGTGCAAAAACCCTCATTACAAAGATGAATGCACAGAGCTCAGTGGTGTAAAAACCACCGGTGCCGGTCTACATACAGAGCTGTGGAAAAAAGTAATCTGTCCAGATGAGTCACCATATTTGCCACAAGTGGGTGTATGGTGCAGACTTGAATGTTGGAACCCTACAATGAAGAGATCTGGGGACTCTGTTATGTTGTAGGGTCCATTTTGCCAACATGATTTGGGTCCACATGTCACATTAGAGGGTCACTGCAAATCAATACAAAGTATGAGTGATCTCTTTCAACCTATGAGGAAACATTTCTGTCCTGATGGGAGTGGTCTTTTCTAAAATAACAATGCCTCCATCCAAAGAACTTAAAGGGTTTGATGAGTGTGAAAATGATGTAAATCATATGGAAAATTTTGTTAAACAGTGGCCTTCACCACCATTATCAAAACACCAAATGAAGGAATACCTTTTGGAAGAATGACGTTTGATTTCAGGGACATGTTGAATCAATCCCAAGGTGCATTGAAGATGTCTTGGTGATACATGGCAGCCCAACAGTGGAAGCTATATATGCTATCCTACAGAAATGACCCATAATGTTCCATGATTGCCACTCCCAGCTTACGTTTTTTCAGAAACACAGAAAGTAATGCTGAATGAGAGATTGCAGTAGTCAGTGGAACAGAGGCTAATGACGGCTAATGATGTATCTTTACAAGCTCATTTTATTTTTGGACTTAGTATTTTATCAGTGAAGCAATTGAGAGAACCCTGTGGCCTCCAAAAACATTGGTGGCTAAACACACTGAGGCCAGCTAGCCAAGCTGTAGCTAACTATCTTTTATGTCTTTAATAAATTGCATCAACTAATGCAGGTAATATTTAAGGTAATGTTTAATATAATCGCTGATTTGGGGGAGGCTGAACCAATTCATCATTACTGTAGTTCTCAAAAAACACACCCAGCTTGAGTCAGAGGTGAAATACATGATGGAACACAACATTACAGAACTGTTGTTCTAGATGGGCATCTCCATATGTGTTAGTTACAGTTAGAATTAGTTTCACGATAAATAAATATCACAAAGCCAGACTCTTATCCAAGTGAACAAGTATGACCTTTTCAACGAGTCATTGTCAGGTGCCCTGTCAAAACAGGCTCAAGACATTGCGTCATTCACACCCTCAGGACTTTATTCCTACACTGTAATTCCATTTTGGTTTGCATTCAATGGCTGATGAAGAAGGTAGTGGCAGCATTAGAGGGATGCACAGTTGTCAATGATGTTGTCATCTATAGTGAGACTGTACAGAATGCACACCGCATCAGAGTTCTGTGCATTTTGCATCAGACCGTTTTACTGTAAATATGGTTAGTTGGCTGCACCTGGAGAGGGAGTGGCCTAAATATATAAAAGGCCTGCTATCCTTCCACGTTCCTCTTTGTTTCTGAGAAGTCAGGACACCTTTGTCATGGCCTTTACTTTAGATCAAGTTGCTTTAGAGTTATTTTCTTTATTACTACCACCCACACTTCACTCATTCCCACACACTTAGGAGGGGTAGGGTTAGGGTTACCACTTATGGTTCATGCTTTTGAGATGGCTTTTAACATATCCATCCAAACATCCATCCATTTTCCATAACCGCTTAGCCTTATCAGGGTCATGAGGGGCCAGAGTCAAGCCCTGCTGACATTGGGCAAGAGGGGTATACCCCCCCTTCGATCACATTCCTGTCTTTTTATTTGGTTTAGCCAGCAAGCTAACAATAAAAAGGCTAGCCAGCCAACAATGGTTAAAAGTTTAGAGGTCTTTCCGTAATATTGTCATTGTCATTCACGTGAATGTCTCTACCATTAAAAAACACAATGAAAATAAGTTATGGACTTGCTGTGTGTGATGAATATCTCTGTTTTTATGTAAAACAAGCTCAACTGAAAACTTTTAACTAAATATTATTTATTGATGTATTTAGTCATACTTCTGACCCATCTGAACAGTCTACAGTCTTGAGTCATGTTTTAAATTGACACAGGCTGTATCATCATCCCTGAATCTAGAATAGTTAGTCCAGTAGAAACAGTATTTTACAGTGCTGCACACTGTCCATTATAACAGACACAGATCACACTGATTGGATCTAGCTAGATCTTAATATAGTGTTGGTACTGTACCAATCTGATGCACTGGCTGCTTGTTTTTTGCTCTGGATATATTCTGTGTCTCTGGGTAACAACTCGACGGTCTCCAATAAAAAGCTCAGCCTGCGTCTTTCTCTGTTTTTGTTTTTTTTTTTCTTCTAGTTTACTGCGGCACAGTGCCAGCGTTTGCCACTGTTAAACAGCCATGACTCCTGATCCGCAGGCCGGTGGTTATTTCCAGCATTCAGGCCACACAGCTGTGAGGGGAAGGGGGACAATCTGTCTCTATTGGTGGAGGGAGGGAAAGTTTTGCTCAACTTAGCAACAGCACAGCTAAGGTCACTGAGGACAACACAGACGACAGTCAGTAACAGAGGCGATGAGACAGAGGGCTGCTTCTCTCTCTCTCTCTCTGTTGTTTATTGCTTCTCATTCAACTGTAGTAACATGGCTTAGAGTATTCTATAAATGCCCTGCTGGTTTTACTTTGATTTTGTATCCAGAAAACTTAACATTTCAAAAACCCCACAAATGTTTTGTGTTCATGTATACTTAGAGGATAAGTGGGTTGAAGATATGGAGCCAACAGTTTGGCGATTCGGTTGTGTTATAATAGCTCCAGAGTCTCCACAACCCCAGTCAGACCCAACAGTGGGATCACTTGAGGATGTTTTCACACAGCTCACTGTGGAGACAAAAGAGCTTCATACAAACATACTTTCCCATTTAACATTTTGACTCATTTGGTATTATTTTACTCTATCTGTCATCTTTGGGGCGCCAAGGGCAGAAACCTCGAACCAAACCTGCCTCATGGCGGGTGGACATCTGCCACAACCAGCTGAATATTATTAATATATACCCCCCACACCAGCTTCAGTGTATCAGCACCTCCCCCAGCTCAACAGGGTCCTGGGCACCACCATAAATGCCCACCCTAACGGTCCCCTCCTCCACCTCCCCGTCTACCTCAGTGATGACTCATCAACAAGCTTTTGAGGAACACAATCCCTGGAATACAGCTGGACCGGATCCTGTCTCCTTATCCAGCTTGAAGCGCTGTGCTGATCAGCTGTCTCCGGTGTTCACAGATATTTTCAACACCCCACTAGAGACATGTCATGTGCCAGCTTGCTTCAAGACCTCAAGAAACCAAAGTCCACAGGATTTAACTTCAGACCTCTCAACCTGACCTCTGTGGTGATGAAGTCCTTGTGCTTTCACACCTCAAAGCCATCACTGACCTCTTCCTGGATGCCCTGCAGTTTGCCTACAGAGCCAACAGGTATGTAAACAATGCAGTCAACATGCCCGCTAAACCCTCCATCACATGCAGGTGGATCACAGACTTCCTATCTGACAGGAAGCAGCATGTGAAGCTGGGAAACTCTGATTCCCAAACCATCAGTACCGGGTCCCCCTAAGGCTGCCTTCTTTTTTCCTCTGCTCTTCTTCCTGTACACCAACAGCTGCACCTCCAGTCATCAGTTCATCAAGCTCCACCCTCAATGGACTCATCTCTGATGGGGACAAGTCTGCCTACAGGTTGGAGATTGACCGTCTTGTGACCTAGTGCAGCCAGAACAACTTGGAGCTCAACGCTCTAAAGACAGTGGAGATAGTTGTGGATTTTAGAAAGAACCCACCTTCATCTGCGCCCATCACCCTGTATGACTATCCAATTGACACTGTGGAGTCCTTCTGCTTCCTGGGAACTATCATCTCCCAGGACCTCAAGTGGGAGCTCAACATCAGCTCCCTCACCAAGCAGAGACCAGCAGAGGATGTACCTCCTGCAGTAGCTGAAGAAATCCAACCTGCCAAAGACAATGATGCACTTCTACGCCACCATCAGAGTCCATTCTCACCTCCTCCATCACCATCACCACACTGCTGCCACTGCCAAAGACAAAAGCAGACTGCCGTGCAGGAAAGATGACCCATACTCTATTCTGCATACAAACTTTTGCACATTACCTGGTTAATACTTTGTACAACTCCTTTTATTTAGAAACATATTGTACATACATTTATACTTTTGATATTTGATTTGTATACTTGATTTTTATCTTCCTTAGATTTTTCAACTTAATGTTTGTTATGAATGAAAACACAAATCCTTGTATGTGAAAACCATCTTTATAATGCTCAGCTTATTCATGGAACAAAACAGTTCCTATCGAAGAAGGAGAAGAAGAAGAAGAAGAAGAAGAAGAAGAAGAAGAAGAAGAAGAAGAAGAAGAAGAAGAAGAAGAAGAAGAAGAAGGAGGAGAAGAAGAAGAAGAAGAAGAAGAAGAAGAAGAAGAAGAAGAACATTTAAATCTTTCCAACAGTCAGAAGTTTATTTCTCTTCTGCCTGTTTTAGTACTTGTGCAACAGTTTTATTATAGCACCATCTCGTGGTTAATGGTGAGAGGTGCAACACACCAGATACACGTGAGTAGATGTGTACAGCTCTGACAGCCATGATGTGCTGAAGAGAAGAGGATCTATTTGGACTTTTAAGATAGGTTATATATATATATATATATATATATATGTTATAAAATAAAACATGTTTCCATTGTTTCTTTAGATAATGCTGTTCCATTCAAATGAATAAGACAATACAAAAGCAGCAGCGCCCCCTAGAATGAACAGAGCGCTGGCCATGGTGCTGACAGGCCTCTGCTCTCCATCCATCATCAGTCTGGGAACCTGATAAGAGGTCAAACCAACCTCACATGGACGTGAGAGTAAAATACAGAAGTGCAAACATCTATGGGTTCAACTAAGGATAATAATTAACCCTTAACACCAACAGTCTGCAGTCTGATTTGATTATCAGCCATGAAGAGCAGTAAAAGCATCACTCTTATTCTAATAAGGGTATATACATCCGACAGTGTTGAGAGAGACACAGACCCTGCACCCGATGTTTCAGCAAGCTGATGAATGTGGAATTATGATAGTGTGCACAGAAACAAAGAAAAAAGAGTCTCTGCTCAAAGAACGAGAGAAAAGAAAAGAAAAGAAAAGAAAAGAAAAGAAAAGAAAAGAAAAAAATATTTTCGGGAACATTTCTTCTGCTGCTGTTTTAATCATTCCACGTGTAGATTCACTCAGTGGAAAGTGTGCAACATTGCCAGACCTACTGGCAATTTCCCCTGTTCTTGCATCATTTGCTCTTGATATAAAGTGCCGGCATCAGTGCGCATGTTCCACTCCGCTTTTTGTGTCGTCGCTCCCTGTCCATTGGCTCTCCCTCCGCTCTTAGCTCAGCCTTCACGCCGGACCAGCCTTCACACAGCAGAGTGCGTGCCCCAAACGAGCGTGTGTGAGTGTGCATCGAAACCACGCTGCCTGGAACCGGACTCAGCTCCCCGAAGTGAAAAGAAGATGGAGAAAAAGAGCGAGATCAACGGGCACGCCATGCCCAGCTCGGCCTCCACCGACCGGATCCTGGAGAAAAGCGCGCAGAGGAGCTGCAAAGAGAAGCTGGTGGAGTTTCTGAGGAAGAACCTACTGGTGATCATGACCGTGTCCGGCGTCCTGGTGGGCGTCGGGCTCGGGATGATGGTCCGCAACATGAACCTGACCAAGGCGCAGATGACCTACTTCGCCTTCCCGGGAGAGATGCTCCTCCGGATGCTGAAGATGATCATCCTGCCCCTGGTCGTATGCAGCCTCGTATCCGGCGCCGCCAGCCTGGACACCCGCTCCCTTGGCAAGCTGGGTGGCATCGCGGTCGCCTACTTTCTGGTGACCACGCTGATCGCCTCGGGTATCGGGGTGGCCCTGGCTTTCATCATCAAACCCGGCGTGGGCGCAGGAGCCCTGAACAGCAACAACCTGGGACTGGAGAGCGTGAGCAGCAACAAAGAGACCGCCGATTCGTTTTTAGATCTCGCCAGGTACTGTAGCAACACTTGAGTCCTTTTATTAACAATGTGAGACATTAAACACTGATAAGTGGCCGGTGGTGAATATGAAGCACACTGGTGTGATGGTGTACCAGTTCTGAGGGGAGTTGTGGCACAGCGTGCCTCAGGGCGCAGTGGGAACACTGCATAGTTACACACATGGCACTTGGACGCACACACACACACACACACACACACTCTCTCTCTCTCTTTCTCTCTCTCTCTCTCTCTCTCTCTCTCTCTGTCTTTAGGTGGTATAGCACGCATTTATTTAGATACTCAAGTCAAGTCAAATATTGACTGTCACAGACACGTGGAGCAGCTCTGCACTTGAGTTAATGTTGATGTTTGTTCAGAAAGAGGAGGTCATGTTTTTCTAGGTCTGGAACACTGTGACGGTGTGGTCCACTTGTGGTTAGTGGATCAGTGTGTGGAGATGATATAGGGGTGTGGACAAAAAGTTAACAGCATCGGCTTGAGTTTCACTCACACACTCCTGCAGCTTCATAGTTGGAATTGATCTTTTCCAGCAACTTTGCTTGAACTTAATGTGGAACAAGAAGCTGCACATGCAGCTGATCTCAGCGGTGGAAAGTGACTGTAATATACAGTTTTTAAGATATAAAAAATCACACATTGTTCCAGACAAAATTACACCAAAGTCCTCCATGGAAAGTAACTCCACCTTAACCAGCTACACCAGTAAAATATTGTGAACTAATTATCTAATACTATCATTAACAAAATTGTCACAGAGACTATTTTTCCACTTATCATTTAAGTTGTATTGCTATGGTAACACTTTACAATAACTGTATAAATGTATAAATCACAAGTAATGATGAACTAATGCATGACTCATGATGATTTCAAGTATTAATGAATTCCCATTCTTCACCACAAACAAAGATCAAGTCACCATGACTTTACATGATTATTTCACAATTAATAGACCATCAGTGATTGAAAATGTATAACTAATGAGGACAGCTGATGCAAAATAAAAAAGAGAGTTGACATACAGTGACTCTTTTACCAGATCAGTTTGTTACAGGCGGTTTCCAAGCCAAGTTTCAGTGTGTAAGTTTTAGGAGGATCTCTTACCAGACTGATCTCGAGTACTACAACACTTCATAAAAGTTGATTTCACATTCAGGTATTTTCTCAGTCTCTCTGGAAGCAGAACACATACAGTTACACATATGAACTTTTACGACTGTCATCAAGCTAACTTGATGAACAATTTACGCGTGAAGTAACAGTGGAATAACATTTTCTTTCACTGATGATGGACAAACAGTAATCACATAAAGTCATAGTGACTTGATCATTTGTACTAATTTGATACAGCCTTCATTGATGAATACATTAAAACATCATGAGTCATACATTAAGCATTACTTGATTTGTACTGTTATTGTTAAGTGTTAGTGGATTTGAATACTTCCACAGACCTCAGCAGCAGCAAATTAAAAAGATTTTATTGATAGCAACGACATTATCGATTCTGCTTATCAGTCCGATTCTTTATTGATTTCTGAGCACGTTTCTGTCTGAAAAAGTGGACCGACACGTTTTCAGCATCAACGCAACTCTTTTATCATCTCTGGGTCTGAACGCAGCGTAGAAACAGGAGAAGCATTCTGCCTGTCCTCATGGAAAATGGAAGAAATGAGTGAATATTTGTACAGCCTCGATTTTTTTCAGGTTTTCTTATTTAAACAACAGGATATTTACCCTTGGTAATGGACATGGAGTGTCACGGCGTTCCTGGAATTTAAACCAGTGTAGGGTGAAGTGATGTTGGAGCACTCTGCTGGTGTTTCCATCATTTATTAGCAGTCTTGTCATCTTTCTTCATGTAATAAGGTCACGCTTTGGACAGTTTCTCTCTCTCTGCCATGACTTCTTGTTTCAGGTTTTCAGCAGCATAGACGCACGAGTTTGAGTTCCAGACTGTTCCAAATTTCCTCCATTCCCATCCCCACATGCAGCATAAGGCAATGCTGAAGTGCCACTTAACTGTAGTTGTGCTTAGCTTCTTGCTTTTTCCATTCAGTAGAAAAGGAGAAAGGAAGTTGCATACTGGACCTTTGCTGAATAGTTGTGTGCTGAAGTGTTATTATAATTATGGGAGCGGGATTAAGTGGGTTGGCAAGTCAACATTACCGTCTTGTTGATGCCAATCTTACACAAACAGCCAGATTTTATGTCCAAACAAGGAATACCCCAAAGCCCGCTATACACAGAATGTCAAAATACCATATGAAAGCTGTATAAAATAAAGTTAGATAGATTTATTGATCCAGAAGGAAATTCAAGTTGAATGTATTTTACTGTGAGATCATTGCAGGAGGGCAGACACTACCCCGCTGCTTTGCTGAAGTAAAACACGAGGACAGAATTCTTGCCACCAGTGTCCTTGCAGCAAATTTTATCAGGTAGTTTTAGTAAATAAGTTTTGCAACAGTTTCTTAGACGTGCTTCCAGACCGGAGGTGGTTTTCGCTGGCGCTGACTGGCAGCTGATCAGATGTTATGGCTCATTCCCTGGAGTGCTACACACCTTTGTAGTTTAAGTAAAGACAACGAACAGCTCATGGCAGTCTTTAGCCTACAGATATCAGCGTGCTCGCTGGCCTTTAGTGAGCCAGTCCTAATTATAAGTTCCCACAGTATGAGGGAAAGCTGACAGCTGTTGATAGAGTGGAGTGTATTTTGAGAAAGGGAAAGAGGAGGAGGGATCAGTGTGTAGTACAAACTGAACACTGTCTGCTGCTGTCAGCACTTCAGTCTTATCACGATAACAGGTGGACGGTCCACTTTTATTTCCCAGTCTTACACTGTAATGTCAGACTTTTATTTGTACTGGTGAAGGAGGATTAAACCAGAACAGGATTAGAAAGCCAATTCTGAGTTGGACTAAAGCAGACAGTTTGACTTTGAATAGGATCATTTTCATTGTCAGGGGGTACAGACTTTGTGTTTCCCACAGTATGTATACCAGTCAGAGAATGTGAGTTTAAATTTTAAGTTTAGATTTTATTTCTTCCTGGAGCTGTTCGGTCCAAATGTTGTCAAATGTAAAGAAAAAAGAAAAAGAATCTAGCTGATTTTAAAAGAGACTCTGACTGAGACAAAGTCAAAAGAAATAAGGCAAAGATTTAACTCCTATTCAAAACTCACCAGATAAGTTTGTTACAGGTTGAGTGCCGACTATCTCTCTGTGACCTCACAAAAGCGACCACAAGTGTCTATTGTTTTGTCTGAACACAAGACATAAATTCACATTCTATATTCAGTTTTCCTCCCAGTAATGACGATTTTTAAGCAAACTGATTTTTATTTTTGAGCCAGCAGACAGCATGTTATCATCCTGCTTCATTATGCCAAAACTGGCAGACTTTTACTGACTGAACAAAAACAAGGATGTAATTCAATAAAATCATGTGGGAAAAACTGTTTTCTTAACCACACAAGTATTTTTTGGAGAATAAATTGGATTTGGCCAAGAGACAAGTCAGAATCACACCAAAACACTTGAGCTCAATAACCCGTTTCGGTAACCTTAAATTAAAAAGGCTCATGCATGATCTTTGGCTTGGATTTATTAGGAAATCAAACTGTTACATAACAGAGCTTTAGAAATCAGTCTACAGAGAGGGGCCTCCGTGGGAAAAGCACGCCAGCTCTCAGCTCTGGCTTCCCAGGGTTAATCCAAACCCTTTCCTCAGCCATGTGACAGGAGGAAACCTTGACCCCTTTCACTTTAAAACATTCACAATTTGTCAAATAGTTTTATGTTCCACAGGCCCTTCATATTGTAATGAGCATAAAGTTGGACCCAAGAACAGCACAGACGGAGGCCAGTGTGAGAACAGTTCAGTTTATTGACCAAACAGTGTCATAAAAATCCACAGCAGGTACACAGGAATAGTCCACAACCTGAGCTAGCCAAAACAGTTCAACTTTCAAACAGAAACCCCTGAGGAGGGAATCCAGGGAAACTGGAGACAGACAAGGGGCGAGCTGGCAGAGGAGTCAGGGACAGAAGGCTGTTCAGGTTACCTGGGCAGGGACGATGAGGACGGGTCAGGGACAGGCAGGGTCAAAACTGGGGAAGCAATCCGGAAAAAAACATGCAAGAGTTTTGCATACTGCTAAAGACAAACTGGCAGAGACTGAGTGGAAAGAGTGGGTTTAAATCAGGTGAGGGAACACAGGTGAAGGTGGTTGCACTGATCAGGTGGGCGTGGCCGTGGAAAAGTACTGGCAGAACTGGCCGTAGGGATGGAAAGCCAGGAGCGGATCATGCACTTTTGTTTTTGTCATTGTCGTAGATTTACACTTCACTCCACTGTTTGATTCAGCCTCTTGCTTAAAAAGGTTTGTGTCAAAATTTTGCCAATATTAATAACTGTCATTGCCATTTGTCTTATGTCTGTACATACCATTCAATGTGGGCTGACTCTTTAATTGCTCTTTACAAATGCAAACAACAGAAGTGTCAAACAGCACATAGAGACAAACAACCATTCACACTCACATTCACACCGACAGCCAATTTAGAGTCACCTGTTACCTGTTGGAGTACCCAGTGAGAACCCACACAGACACAAGGAGAACATGTAAAGTCCACACAGAAAGGCCCCAGCCGAGGTTCAAACCAGGAACCTTCTTGCTCTGAGGCTTATAGAACAGTAAAGTATGATGACTTTGCTGTATACTCACTGAAAGATCAGTGCACCATGACCAATGATACAATTAATAGTATGGAGTATATCTATCTGATTGATAGAGGTGTTTGGGGGTGACTTTCTTTCTTGATTCATGACCCTCCGCCTTTGTGTAGCCTATTGGCTCCACACCAACACTATAATCTAGATACAGCAGAAGGCTTCACAGTGACTTTTATGTGGAGTAATAGTAGGTGACTAGTATAATCTCACATGAAAGAAAATAAGGATAAATCCCAAAATGATAAAATTGTTTTGACATTGCCAAAATTCCAAAGTGACCCATGTGAGTGTTTTCTGAGCTGCTGACCATAAAGTATGACAGTCGAGGGAACACTGCTCAGGGTCATCTTTCATTTTTATGAATGTCTCTTGAAAAACATCTCAGTTTAATGATCAAATAAAGACAAGGTGTAAATGTTACAGTGAAACCTCCATATCTAATCCCAGTAAAGACTTTTGCTTTAATAAAAGATGAACCAGACAGCACATCAGTGCCAGAACAACTGCTCTGTCAGGGCATTTCGGGAACAGTGGACTTAAAGAAGATCCTGGGAAAACAGCCAAAGTGCGTGGAGCATGTGATAACAAACCATTTTTGTAAATCATTCAGACGGGTTAACCAATTATCGTTCAGCCGTTGTTTGATTGCTTTGTTAAGACGACCACAGGCTTAAACATTATCCAGTGTTTTGATTAGATCAGCAGAAACAAACAGCATTAAGGTCGCCGTCATGTTCTACGACTCACACTTGTTTTTCTCTTCCTTTCTGCAGGAATTTATTCCCATCCAACTTGGTGGCTGCTGCTTTCCGTTCTGTGAGTGCCAGAAAACCTTACTTCACTTCCCCTTTTATCATCACTTTCTGTCTGTTTTTCTATCCCACCTGTGTCTTGTGTGAATTGTCCGTCTGAATTTATTTTGCCAACCACGCGGACGCCACTCCGCGTTCATTTACAGCGGCTGTAAATCCTGGCTGTAACACTGAGAGCCTCACAATGCCTCTTAATGAGGAGATGCTCAGAATAGAGACCGCTGCTCGCCTTGCCTCTTTTCCTTGTCCCCTACCAGCCGTTACCATGGCGAAACCATTCCATTCCAGCCAGCCTAGCAACCCACCTCGCCTCGCTGCTCTTGAACGCTGCCCGCTCCACTTCCTAGAATTATGATCGTGTCTATTAAGGCTAAACTAAGAGGGAAAGTTCAATATTTGGGGACGAAGGATACGAAACGGCTATGCACACACCAAAAATACAAACACACACACACACACACACACACACACACACACACACACACACACACACACACACACACACACACACACACTCCGCGCCAAATGGAGTTTCAAAGTGCAGCCGGTCATAGAGTTCATACATACACACACAGCCTATGGTAGTGTGTATGGTACGGTGGTGAGTCCCTGTGGAATGAGTCCAACTTTGGATTAAACCAAGAAATTAGAGGAGAGGGGAGATTTACACAAAGCGACAAGCAGCTAGACGCTTAAACAGTTCACACAAATGAGGTGTGAGATTTAGACTACGGGGACGGCTGTCTTATTAGTTTCGTGACATGTGATGTACGTCTCTGCATGTGCAAGTATGTTAAAGAACTTTTAGCCTCATTTAAAGTCCATAGATCTTCCAAAATGTTGGATCCTATAAGTCCTTTTAAAGATATGCAGAGAGAGCGAGCGAGCGAGTGAGCGAGCATTGTATTAGTGCCGGTTGTCCCCTCTGCTGCTGAAAAACATCTGAACTTCAATGGACAGTGTCAGACTGGCCCCAAACTCCATGCACATGCTGCATTCCTTAGAAGAGCAGCGAACACACACTGTTCTTAACATTGTGTCATTTTCAAGGTTTCTTTTCATCATTTTTAGACCCAACTCGGCAAAAAAACCCCCAAAAAAACAAATCTACCATGCACTGGTAGATTCCTCTGCAGTCTGATTATTAACTTGATACACTAGATTGATGAGAAAAACACATTCTTGCTAAATTCTCTATATAGATATACATGTGAGTGTATATAACGTTAAAAAAAGCAAATAAAAAGCCACTGCAGCATCTGTCACCATGCTGGATTGACCTTTTCTATAACATATCATACATTTTGGATCGTTTCTCATTATATATATATATACATTTGTTTGTCTGATGACAGTTGAGGATGAACTTGGGAAGATACTGTAGTGACAACAAACATGGAAAAACTCAATATCCTTGTTTTGTCAGCTCCATGCTCTGGTTTCTCAGTATAGAGATAGATATATAGATAGATTAATGTCCACTTTGATTCAAAATTCAGATGCATCAGGAAAGGAATGTGCATGTTGACACTGCAACAACACATCATCACTCAAAAGTACCAAATAAAGATATAAATGACTGAACAGCATCACACTCAATGTACAAGTTTCCCTTTCCTTTACGTTGCAGTATGCCACCGACTACAAGATGGTCGCCGTAGGGAACGACACCAATGGGACCACCCTCTATCAAAAGGTAATCATCCCCCCCATGGTTGATAAGAAAATGCAGGATTTTTATGTCATGTCAGCTGTTTAAAACCGAGACATTTTGTCTTATTAGACATTAAGGTCTCTGTATCAGGTCAATGTGTTTTTCATACAAAGATTAAACAAGTGCAAATTCGCAATAACTGCGACCGCGTACGTGCAAGCAATCATGCATTCATGCATTCACAACCACACAAACATTTGACCTCCATGCCAAATTTCAGCATCCTGGCTAACTGTGGCCAGATAACTGTGGTCACTGAAGGGTGGGGACATTTCTGTGGACTGACCGTCCAAACAAATGACAGAGGGAGATTTAGAACTGCTGGTCGCAGGCAAAAATGTCTCATCGATTCAGATCCACTGGCACCAAATAAGCATAAGTAGATATATGAGATTCAGAGCTCCTCAACACTTACAGAATAATTAGCAATTACTTTTAATTTAAAGAGTCTGTGTTATTTCATGACATTTGAATAAATCAATAGATGATTAAAATGCATTTTAAACCAGTGAAGGTACAACACTGAAGAGAGAAAGGAGGGAGAAGCTGCTCCGAGTGAGGATGAGCGCAAACATGCAAAGAATAACAGTAGATGAGATGTTATGCAACCTGCAGAGTTTGTCTTAATCAAATTTGACAACATGTTATTAAAGTTGGTTTTAATACAATACTCACATGTAATGTTAAGTATATGTTGGAAGAGGTATCATTCTTCCTCTATACTCATAAAAAATCTTTTCATAGTGACAAGACATAAGAAATAAAGGAATAAGTTACAACATTTCTTCTTTGTCCTGGAATGTTTACCGGTGTACATGCCAGGAAACAAACCATATGACCAGAGCTTAGCACGGACCCAGTGGAAACACAAAGTCTGTGATTCAATCACCTTCACAATGACTTGACACATGCAGTGTTCTCAAACTTGTCACACAGTGTACCACCTCAGATAATATCAGCCTTTTAAATTACCATTATTATGACAGACATTACAGCTAAAGGCAGTTTACACAGGAGGCAGGGTTATTTCTAAAGAACGGAACCAGTTCAACAACCAAAGCTAATCTGGTGGAAGAGGTTTACACCTGATCAGCACTTCTTTACCTAACATTTCCCGTTTGGAGCCACGATTGCAAACTATTTATTTCACCTCCATTTACTATGTTGCTGTCACGTAAACATGAGTAGAAAAAAATCTTACAAAAAATTCCAAAACTGCAGTATTTTGATAGTCTAACATGTTTTATTAATTTTTATTTTGAAAAAATATTCCTTATGGTACCACAAAATATTCAAGCATATTCAACAACAGGTACACGACCCCTAGGGGTTCCTCAGAGTTACTGCAGAGGGGCCAAATTATTGTTTGACAAAATCTTTGAAAGATACTATTTGAAAAATCAGTCTATTTGTAAAAAAAATAATATGAATTTACACAATATTAATAGCCTACCCATGAAACATCAAAAGAGCCTTTTGCATTCAGACACTAACATGCATGTGTAGTACATGGATTTAGAATTATTGTCCGGCATCTGGGGTGGACACGTGACAAAATGGTTTCTGTTTTTGAGGGTGATCAACTGTCAGTGTGAGTTTTGGCCAGTGGACAGGACAGCTTGATCCACTCACTGGGCCTTTGAGGAAGATAATATGTACAACAGGGAACGAACACAGCCTGGCACAGGACTGGTGACAGATTTACAGTCTTACAGAGGCCTGTTAGATATAGTGCATGTTAGATCACAGATGAGTGTGTGATGAACTGATTAATTTGTCAGATGGATGATGACATACAGACGCCATTAACTTAGTTGCACAACAGGCTTTTTCGGCTCCAACCATAGCTGCACCCTGTTAGTACTATGAAGAACCATTTAAAGGTGTTCTGTAGCACTCAATGGTTCAACACAACAGGTGCTTTTTAAAAATACATAAACAGTTGAAGCACACAGTCACAAACACTTTTCACATAACTTTTATGACTGAAAGTTGAAGGTTTTTATATAACCTAACATGCTGAAGTTTGAACATATAGTAATATTCTTTAAAATCGACTAATTACCTCCAGTGACTCTGACTTGCTCTCACTGACTCAGTATAAGGGAACAGTTGGGGCATCTGATCTTGGCATCAGCCCATGGTATTTGTCTGTTGTGTGTCATGGTGGACAGGCTCCTCTTTGCCAGTGGATGAAGCTGGCAGAGCTGTGGGAGATCTCAGGACAATGGAAGGGGATTGAGTTCATGATTCATCATCCAGTTTACTGAATCTGTCTCCATACCTATGCACACACACACTCTTTGTAGCAAAAACATATAACTGCGGAAAATATCAGCGCTATTGTTAGCACTAAGCTTTCATCTTCATATTAATAATAAAAGCTGTAAATGAGCTTACAGTATGTGACCATTATTCAACAACTGCTGTTGTGTGGAAGTGTTTCATGATCTAAAACCAAGATTGTTTAAAGCTTGTACAGCTAGTACAGATAATAGGTCAGTCCATCAGTCTGATCCACCTTTAGGAGAAACTCCAGGATCTAATGTTCACCTGATTTTTCTTCTAGCATTGAGTGAGGTTGGCATTTTGGATCTGAGTCTTTGAAGTCTTTGACAACTATTCCATAGATTGGCACAAAAGCCGGGTTTTTTTTTTATTCTAGCATGCCACATATGAGGTCACACAGGGTCACCCATGTGTCTTGAGGTCACTGTAGAGGGTTAAATCTTAGATTGTTATAGGGACACTGACTTCTCTCCTTGAGATACTTGAGACACCATTCTGATCTTTACTATGGAAACCGAGGTCAGAGGTAGAGGTGTCTCACTCCATACACAACAGATAGATACACAACGTAGAAACCTCTACAGAGTCAGAAAACAATGTTGGACCACTGAGGGTAAACATATTTCCTTGTTTGTAGACTAATGAACATTTCTGGACATCTAGAGTAGTTGTGTCACTGTCCTGACGGCGTATAGACGAGTCAGAGAGGACAGTTCCTTCTGAACTGAGGCTGCATCATGTCATGTCGAGTGTATTGATAAATCATCCATTCTCCATGATCAAGCTTCAATAAACCTTTCAGCTTAAGACATCTTGTTTGTTGATGACTTTTTCTCCAGCACCACCATGAGGTTGACATTTCTGGTTCATAGTAAAATGAATCAATGACTACTGGATGGATTGCATTAAACATCTTTTATGGATGGTTGAGTTGAAGGGGATTGTCTGTTATTCAATATTTATCTGAATCGACCTGAAGGTTCTTCACAGCTGTCCTTCCTCTAATCTCTTCACTGTGTTTGGCCTCCTGCGGCCTGACTCTGCTGTGTGTTTTAGGTGCCTGTTGGTACAGAACCAGATGGCATGAACATCCTGGGTCTGGTGTTATTCGCCATGGTATTTGGCGTGGCGCTGAGGAAGCTGGGAGAAGAGGGGGAGGAACTAATTCGCTTCTTCAACGCTTTCAACGAGGCCACCATGGTGCTGGTTTCCTGGATCATGTGGTGAGTAGATCTGCATGGATGTGGGATTTTAAAGTGGTACTGGTGGTGGCATTTTTTTAAATTGCATTAGGTGGCTCAGTGACTGTCTGTACATTCCATCTTTACCAAATTCCAACAGCTTTCCGGGTAAATTTGCACCTCTTGTGTCTCACAGGTACATTCCTTTTGGCATTATGTTCCTGGTGGGCAGTAAGATTGTGGAAATGGAAGATGTGGTACTTCTGGTCACTAGTCTGGGAAAATACATCTTTGCTTCAATTCTGGGCCACATTATCCACGGAGGCATCGTCCTGCCCCTCATCTACTTCGGCTTCACGCGGAAGAACCCTTTCAGTTTCCTGTCGGGCCTCATCACACCCTTCACCACTGCCTTCGCCACATGCTCCAGGTATACTGGCACATCACTGCTGAGTCTGGAAATGATTTTGAATTGCTAAATCTATGTGAATTCAAAATCAGGTGGATTGAAATCCAGTAGGAGCAAAGAGGATGAATGTTTGGCATTAATTTCATCTGAGTGGTTGATGAAGTTTAAATGATGATGCTCTATATCTCCCTCCTTTTCTCACCAGTTCAGCAACTCTTCCCTCTATGATAAAATGTGTTGAGGAGAACAACGGTGTGGACAAACGTATCAGCCGCTTCATCCTTCCCATCGGGGCTACTGTTAACATGGACGGCGCGGCCATATTCCAGTGCATCGCCGCTGTCTTCATCGCTCAGCTCAACAATACAGAGCTGAACGCTGGACAGATCTTCACCATCTTGTGAGTTCAGGCCACTGATTGATTTGCTCTCACATCTACCAGCAAATCTCTGTGATGAGTAGCATATCATTCATATGATAATTTCATCATTATTTCTAGGGTCACAGCCACAGCCTCAAGTGTTGGCGCAGCAGGCATCCCTGCCGGCGGCATCATTACCATTGCCATCATCCTGGAGGCCATTGGCCTGCCGACCAACGACCTGTCCCTCATGCTGGCTGTTGACTGGATTGTGTGAGTAAAACCAGTGAACCCACTGACACATACTGTTATAAACCACACACTGCTGTATCTACATTTCTGCACACGGGTCATACACAGTGCCGACATTACATTAAGCAAAACTAGACCAGGGTTTCCCAACATATTTTCCCTGGCGAGAGGGGAAACAAAGACAGCACATGGCAGCACGTTAAGGACGAGTTAGAATAAATAAATGCTATCCTTATGGATTAGCATTCGTGCCTCATTTGAGCGTTTGCCAGGTGGTGCAAACGTCTTTTAAAAGTTACCCAACATGCACATGACAAAAACATGCAGATAGGACACTCGGCCTTGTGCAGAAGGACTTCTGTTGGCAATCAATGCTGGCTGGGGCTGATAAGGATTATGTGCTCTGTTCAGGACATTCAGGAAATCCAATACATGCAACTTCAAAGATTATTAATGTAGATAAGAAAGCAATAAGGTAAAATAATAAGGGCATAAATACTGTAGATTTAGGGTTAGAGTTAGTAGCTAAAAACAAAGCTGATCCATGGAAGTGGCTGTTTATTCAGGTGAGATAACTAACGAGGTCACTTTAACCATGTAATCTAATTTTCCATGTTTGCTGAAAGTAGGTTGACACATAGCTTTGTCACTTTGCGTACAGCGATCGTACCACCACAGTGGTGAACGTGGAGGGCGACGCTCTGGGCGCTGGGATCCTCCACCACATCAACCAACAGGAGATGAAGAAGCAGCAGGAGCAGCAGCAGCAGCAGCAGGAGGAGGAGGAGCTGGCAGAAATTCGAGTGGAAGCAGTGGCCAACGTCCAGGCGGAGGAGGAGACCTCGCCGCTCGTCACGCATCAGACCAAAGCCTTGGGAGCCACGCCGGAAGCCATTGAGTCTGTCCTGTGAACTGTGAACACTTTTCTTGTCCCCCTGACCTTCTGACATTTCTGACGTTGCTGCTGTTGCACCATTCTGACTCAGTGTCCATTCAAGAAAAAACAAACACCTAGTGCTTTTGAAATTGGGTTGCTTGGCCTAATATTACAGAACTGGGTTTCCATGTGAGTATTTGAATGCAGATTAGGACATGATCAATTTGAGAATTATTTCATTTTCATTATTCACTTTTGTCAGTCTAGCTAAAGAAATGATTTTCACTCGATGCAAATTTTTTTGGTATTTTTAAAGCTTTTTGCAAAAAACTGATAGAAACACATTTTATCTAAAATTTCCCAAACACATTCCCATAAATGTCGTAGCCCGTCTGTCTCATGTACTGTATGAGACGCTCACGACCGTAACGTTTGTACATTACAACATTATCTAGTGCATTTCTTTGTTCTATCTTCAGACAGCAAGTACAGTGACCAACATTAACTCCAGGAAACTAACAGCTTACCAAATGCTGACAAGTCAAAGTTGAACAAATGTTTTCCTGTCATAACTTAATTACATGCTCAGGATGCATGTTAAGTCATCTCAGCTCAGCTGGTGGAATGTATTCACATTTCAGAGTCAAATAAGAGAGGAACTGTTTGGTCCCAGGTTTAAAATCATTTTTTGTCACAATTCAGCTTACAAGATGTGCCCTGACTTGTTTGCTAACCTTCAGCACTCAATGTCAAACATTAACTCTTCAAATAAGAGGTTAGGAATTCGGCCAAACCTATTTTCTTTTACAACCCTCATGAACCTATTTAAGTAAGGACACACTGTGTGGTGAAGTATTTAGGATGTTGACACATTTGATATGGTGTGTTCATCTAGTCTAATGTGTCTAATATGTGTTATGTTTTTCCAGACCTTTCCATCACATTTATCCCTGAGTAAATAGTCTTTTTCTCTAAATCTCTGATACCTTGGAAGACCTCATGAAGCCAGATGGCTACACGACAAGGTACATAACGTTACCTGCCTTTGTTTCCCAGCTGATATCAGCATTTTCCAAGAATGTTTCTCTTTTTTTTCTGACAGCGACAGTTGCTTTCTAGATTTGCTCCTGCAGTCAGCGTGCATTAATAATGGCTACACACTAAACGTCCAGCCGTCTCAGCTGGCTAGCTCTCGAAAGTTGCATTTGGGCATTAGGAGTTTTTTTTATTCGGTGATTTGGCTGTGCAAATTTTTGTGTATTGGTATCTTTTTTTAATATCTTTCAGAAAATATCTTAACAACAAAACATTAGCGTTTCAACTTATTTGTAAAAGGCAGCAGGTAGATTTGTTGCTAATTGCTTTTGAGCAATACATTGCCAGGATTTTGTTTGTTTTGGGCTTGTTTGCCAGCTAAAGCAAAGCTAAACATGCAGCTACCTGTTAGCTTTTGTAGGGTTAGAGTTATTGGTTAACTTAAGCAAAGGAGCTATTGAAATGCAACCTGTTATTATTGCCCAAAAGCTGAATACATCCGATTTGAGGGCATCTTGATGAGCTATGGGATCCTGTTAAATACATAGCTATGGGACATAATTGCAGTTAATTAAACATTAGTTTGCAAGTACTGCAAACACACTTGTTTGTTTGACATCATGAAACACTCCAGCCTCCCATTTATTAAACAACAGAGATTTGATTTCTGGTTGTCAGTAAGGTCACTAGTTATAGTTCTCAGAAAATCTGCAAGGAATTCACTTAAAAATCAAAGCTTCAGCAAATGTTTACACAAATCCTGGACCAAAATGCACGATGAGTTCACATCATACTGTGTGTCATGAGTTTGAAAATGCATCCTTTGATTCGAGAGTGTTTTTTTTTCTCAGTGTTGTTTCAAAGGCTTGTATCGTGATAATTAACCTTCGGTAGAGGTTATGTGATATTCGTTAATATTTGTAACTGAATTGTTTTTAAGACGTGAGGTGCATCCCAAGCTATGTCACGTTCCCTGACATTTGACCAAAACCTCTACCTCTCTTATCGACAAAATCTCACAGCAGATATTAGCTCAATGACTGATAACTTACAGCATATTTCTATTCAGTCTGTGTGATAAATTAGCTGTGGTTGCTAGATAATGGAGTATTGGTCAGAATAGTTGTATACTGCCAGATGCTTTTTCTTGATTTAGGGATACAAACTATAGGAGTTGACTTTCCCCATCTCATAGCTAATGTCCCTTCAGTCTGTTATACTGTTAAATATGAAGGAAAGTGCCAAATCTCTGATAGTTTAGCAGACAGTTAGGTATAGGTTAAGGATGCAGCACTGAGCCTCTGCTGTCCTCTAGTGGTGACAAGCATTAATGACAACAGAAGTAGAAGTTCTAAACTGAAGGTGATCGCTTCTTAGAGCTTGGTTGAACCATTTTTGTGTCTCTTTGAACACTTGTGAGTCCTCGCCTGGCTTTGTTGGATGATGACTGTGCTAATATTTATTGAATCTGTTATTTAACAATCAAAGAAAACAACTGGTGATTAGACTGTTCCAGTGACGTGACGTGTATTTTAAAATGAAGACCACTAAGAGATGAGAGAACGTCATGTATATGAAAACCTAATTGCATGTTGCTGTCATCTAATGTCTGAGATGTTCATTATGGCGTGTTGGTGCTGCTTTAGTTTTGGATCACGGTATGTATGTTCAAATTTTAAAGAGGAAGTAAACTAATAAGTTCTCACTCATTTGAGATCTAACAGATGCCTTTTCTAAGCTAAAACCTGCTCTGTTAACCTCAAGCTGAGTATATTTTGTTCAGTGTATCCTGTACAATCATTACATATAATGTGGTATATGTACTATATACAATATATATTTGATATTAATTTATTTTTAATTGTTTTAACTTTTTTGTATTATTTGTACTCTCATGTTAACACTTCCTCTCAGTGTCAAATTTTTTATTGTTATTATGATACAATTTTTAATGAATCCTTCTGCCAGTGTTTCTGATAACCTGTTGTTAGAAATGTATTTTAATTTTATTATTTTTTATTATTTAGGAATAGCTGCTACCTTGCCTGTGCCATGTCTATGTCTAACACTGTAAAGCTGTCTCTTTGCTGTTGGTCCTGCTGTCAACATTAAAGGTGATACAGTTAATTTTTCATGCAACCCAAATGAAAACCTTCCTGTTTTCTGTTTTTTTATTAGGTCATATTCTTATTCAGTTTGTTACGAAGGAGATCTATGTAAACACATGCCTTTTCTAGAGCCACAAGAAGATTTGATGCTATTTTAATATTGGTCAGTACTTACAGTATGAATGATTACTTGGCCTGATACTGATTTTTTTCTGGTCTGACAAAATGTCACAATTTCTGTGCACACTTTGAGCAGTCATTCTCTGTTGAACACACAAGGTATTTATCCATCTTTTGCACTTAGTATACGTAGAATAAAAGTATTCATTGTTTCAGAGTCATTGTTAAACTCCCAACATGTTGATACTCAAAATGGAAAGATTTAAAGGTCCAGTGTGTAGGATTTAGTTGCATCTAGTAGTCTAATCACTGCATTGCAATCTCCTCACATCACCCTCACCTTCCTAGTGTAATCAAGTCCCTGACTAGAGTCAGTGTTTAGTTTGTCTGTTCAGGGCTAATGTAGAAACATGGTGTTAAAACATGGCCCTTCCATACAAGAGGACCTGCTCCTACTGTAGATATAAAAGGATCTTTTTTAAGTAACAAAAACAAAAGGATTCTTATTTAAAGGTGATTATACATGCATAAAAACAGTTAGAATACTATGTTACATGTTTGCTTGAGTTTTAAAGTTGGAGGGAATTTTGTTTTTGTGACAACAAGCACAAAAATCATTTTAACCAAAGTATGGCAAAGTTTACTGAACAAACAGACTAACTCTCTGCCCCAGGAAAGCGTTTACTACCACACTATCTGATGTTTGATTTGGCCTGTGCTACTTCAGACTTTGTCTCCTTTATTTATGGCAGTCTTCATCCTTAAGAGGTAAAAGAAAGCAGAATAGTAGAGATTAATTCATGCTGGCATGTTGACAGACAAATAACTGACACCTGCAATCAAAAAGCAGCTGCTGCTAGAGACATCAGGACAAACACCTTGAGATGTCTTGAACTATACAAGTCACCAATACCAAAATTAACATTCTTTATAATGTCAAGCCAACCTATTGTCAATGTCAACCAGTTTCAAAGTCAAATCAAAAATTTCATTTGATCACCTTTCTGGAGAAATGGATTTGGAGTTGGGTTTTCATTGTATGAGATCTAGTTGTACTGGCACAGTAATTTGTGTAGTTTATAGAACATTCACAAGTTTAACAGAACCAACTACAAAGCCTGTTCAGTGTTGTGATGTTGATGTACATTTAACAGTATCATCTTCATATAATTGGGCACAACAATAAGTTATCTGATATAATAATTATAATATTAATAGAGAACAGAAGTGGCCCTCAAGGAGGACCTTGAGGAACACCTTTCTGCTGCATTAACACCTCTGATTTATGCCCTTGTACGACAACACATTTATTTCTGTTATTAATATATGAACTGAACCACAATAATGCATGTTGGGAATGGAGAGGAAACAGCATGGAGCCACAAGGTAAAAAGCTTTAGTGAGATCAATAAATATGGCTCCTGTGAGATGACCAACATCAGATGCAGAGAAAACATTATTAGTGAGTTTGAGAGAGCTGCAGTTTGAGATTTATTAGAGTAATACTTTAAAACATTTTAACATCTTATTGGTTGACATTCAGAAACTGTTTCACAAATAAAACTGTGGTTAAGGTTTGGTTGGTTTTGGCACATGGTTTGCGGTATGTTCATGAATTGTCACATACACTCTCTGGATACTGTATTAATCATCTACAATACAAAATTGCCCGTAGGTGTGAGTGGTTGTTTGTGTAACCTGCCTCTCACCCTAAGTCAGCTGGAATGGGCTCCAGCCCCACTGTAACCCTGATGAGGATAAGCGGTTACAGATAATGGATGGATTTTTAATTCATTTGGATTGGATTTTAAAATAAAACGCTGTGACACAACTGAAGAGAGTTAAAAGTCATGTCAACAAAGGTAGAAATAAAATTATAAGTGACAGAGAAAAAATGCTGATTGGACTCAAGTGAAGGATCAGGTAATATTGTTCCAGCATCTCTAAGGCAGCACGTTGTTATTTGACTTATTTCTGGTCTTAGATCACAAGCCAGTCGCAACAAAGAAAGTACACTAACCAAACCTGGATAAACCTCACTTAGTTTGACATGGAAGTACTCAGTGGAGGATCAGCAGAGTCACAAAAGGCATCTGTTTCCACCCTGTACAACACCTGTCCATTCTTACAGAGAAACAGAGATAGAATGTCTGTGAAGACTTAAACAGACTTAAAAGAAGCTCAATAGCTGCATACCTGCATTCATGTGTGTTACTTAGAGCACTGGTTCTGGTCCATGACTTCAGAGCGCCTCACCACTGCTACATCATTAGACTGGAGACACAAATACAGACAAGCTGTTATAGTATGATCTGTCTACTAGGTGTCAGAGTTTCCTCTCTCTTTTAGTTACAGTAATTACTTATTTGAAATGTAGTTTTTACTTTTCTGCTTAATAAAATAGTTTTTATTTATTAATTATTAATCTTTTTTTTTTGGGGGGGGGGGGGGGGGGGGGGGGGGGGGGGGGTTCTTTACAATTCCATAACAGGAATAACTATTTCATGTTATGTTATGTTATATATCCCAATAAATCAATGCATCAGAGCTACAAGGCTATATGTTGTATGTGTCAAAGTCCAGAATAGGTGTGTGGTGTGTGTATGTGTGTGTTTGTTCTGTACAGCTATGACTGATCCAGTATTTATTTCATTCTCCCACAGCAATGCTACCACACCTGCTGTCTATTGCACCCTATCTACAACTAAACAGATGGTTGAGACTAAAATCACAGCTTTACTTTCATTCTTGATGCTACACTGACTTGTAATCAGGTGAATTGTGTCCATGTCGTTCTCACTCTGCACCCTGTACACCTGTTATTGCAGTCTGGGTGCTTTATGGCACTAAATCATACACCAACAACTATTTTGCTGATTTCGTGGGACGGGGTGTCGAGCCAAGTGTCAAGCCAAAACCTGAGCTGGGTGAGCAGGCAGCCTCTGCATACATGAGACTAAAAGACCAAAGAGTATGTGGACAGCAATAGCCACATTTATAGTTTTTTTTTTTCTTTTTTTATGTATACTTAACTGAACAGACAGCCAGCGCCGGTCCTGGCCACATTTGCGCCCTGGGCGAACATATAACACATTGCCCATAGCTAAGACCGGCCCTGCAGACAGCACAAAAGCCCAAGGTTTATGCAGCTGTAGTGAGCTACAAAGACAGAAAGGGATACAAGAGAATAAATTAACATGACTTATTTTATCTGGAGTTACATTCAGAAAGGCCTAATGTAATATCCAAATTCTATCAAAGATATAAGAAGAGCCACGTGAGTCTCAATTACTCAAATTTGGATCCAGCTTGGAGGATGAGAAGAATTTTATTATTTGGGGTTTTGAGTCTGCTGCTATATCAAAAATAGCTCTGACAGGATTCAGCTGAATTATCATTTTGGAATTATCTGACAGTATTTTAAAGACCGAACTCCAAAGAGTGGACAGATTGAGAGATTGAAAAAATGAGTGTGCCATTACAGCGGATTTTCAACGCTTCATCCAGACCCAGTTCTTACTGGAAACTGAAAACCATTACAACCATTACCAAGTCTCCATCTGTCTGCTCCGTATTTCACATACATTTGTGGAAGTGACCTACCCTGCCCAATAGAAGCAAATATTGATAATAATAAACTTCTATAGCAGATTTAATACATGGAAAATGCAGAAGTATTTTCTCCACCCACCTGCCTGCACATAATACCTATAATAGCTACCTAATACAGACAGTATGTTTATGTCTGCTTATCTCTGTTAGCTTTTGTTTTAGATGAATGTCTTCTGTATATATCTGTACAAATAATATGTAAGTACACTGAGAGCCACTGTAGTCGAATTCATTGTGTTTACAAGCATACGTGTGCATTAAAGCTGACTCTGATTCTTGAATTGTGTGCGGCTCTGAAAATTCCCACAGTCATGAAGGCAGCAGGGATGATGCTGCCTTAGATCCATACTACCTTGTTAGCAGGTTGCAGGCTAACTGAGCACAGGCGGCACAGTGCGGCTACGCGGGGATGTCCCACCCTGTCTGACACGAGCTGAGCACCCCGCGGTTCTTATCGGAGACACAGGAGCAGGACTAACTTCCAAACTTTGGCGACATGACGACGCGGTCGGAGAGAGAAAAAGCCCAGAAACTGAACGAGCAGCATCAGGCCATCCTGTCCAAACTGCTGAGAGAGGACGACAACAAGTACTGTGCTGACTGTGAGGCGAAAGGTAAAGCCGGACAGCCTCTGCTGTGAGCCTGCGGGGAGGTCAGGGATGTGTGCGGGAAGATGCAGCCTTGTAGCGTTATTCTGATGGGAGACACTGTGTGTGTGTGTGTGTGTGTGTGTGTGTGTGTGGCTGCTCACATCACTTAGCATAGCTGCTTAACATAAATGTTGAAGTGTGTCATTCCGGTTAAAAGGGTTACTTTTTCATGACGTATATTTGTGTTGTACAATGCAAACACGGTTATTGCTTTTTCAGTCACAATTTATCCAAAGTGAATTCTATTGAGCGACATTTGTGCAAGTAATCATACGATATGAACAACTTCCGTTTATCACCCTTTCAAAGTAAAATCCTTATTGAGAGCTTTTTTTTTAGCAACCGTGATGACAATGCTACTACTACTACTATTATTTATATATATATTAGATAGATATATATATAATATATATATATATATATATATATATACAACACACCACCACACACACACACACACACACACACACACACACACCACGCAAGAAGTAAATAGACACATTTATTAAAATTCTAATTGTGTGTGTATGTTGTGTGTGTGTGTGTGTGTATGATATATATATTATATATATATATTATATATATATATATATATATATATATATATTATAATGAGTTGACGACATGAGGCATGTACAAATGATATACCACAAGTATATCAGACATATGGCAGGTTATTTGTTTATTTTTTGTGCTTATTGGAAACTTTGGTTTGAGTTTGTGGTTTTAGTGGCTTTATGCTTTTTATATTACAGTGTTTGAATTACATAAATTGAGTGTGTTAATAGGTCCTCTTATTTTGAGGTATGATTTTTTTATTTTACAAACTTGAATATTGTACTTTATTTATATTCATACATTTCTGTGTTCTTAGAAAACTTGACATTTATGCTGGGTGCTTCATTTTGAACGGATGGCCTTTATTTCCGGTTGTATGGTCGACTGCGGCTGACTTTCCGCGGGTGTGTTGTCCGACAGTATCGATGTCACGTCCTGGACTGGTTTATTTATGAGCGGAAAACGTGCGTGTCCGTGCGGGCGACGTTAAACTCGAGATGCAGTTTTCTCGCTGAATGTTCCGCGCAGAGAAAACGCGTCAGCACCGGATCCTGTTGTCTGTCACAGGCAGCTGCAGCCAACACCTTACTCTGACCATCCCCGCGCAGAGCACACACCACACACACACACACACACACACACACACACACACACACACGCGACCGACCGACCGACCAAGCTCCATTCACAAATCCCAAAGTTGAACATCCCGGTGCATCGTAGAGGTTTCAATAATCTTTAAGAAGCAGTCCATCAGACAGTAGTGCTCCCAATCAAATGTCAACTTTTAAATTATGCATTGGTGAACGGCACCAACTAAAACACATATAAATACATGCAATGCAATAACATAGTGTGTCATTAATTGTCCAGACTGCCCCAGGACGTAGCTGAGTGTCTGTTTGCTGATAAACATGGAAGCCTGAAATCCCAGGCTTGTGAGGCGAGTTTGAACGGCTCGTATCGGAGCTACCTATGACTGAGATGAAATGCTTTCTGCGTCATCGCCACGCCGATGCTGCCTCTGACAGCTGTAATTTGTAGTAGCAGACCCCCCCGCCAACCGGTTCACATCGTGATGTGCACCCTGCTCTGATGCTGCATCTTAAGCAATTCCACTTCTCATCGTCGATGTTAATCTAAATAACATTTCATGAGCCCAGCCCTGCTGCTGCTGCTCCCAGAAGGCACATGCTGGAAGATATTTTCTCTCCATACATAACTTTTATTTATAGCAAGCAAGGTCTTCATAAATAATGTCATATTAAAAAAATAAATCATAGCTTAAAGTGCAGAAATAGATCTTCTCTCTCAGTGGACGAGTTTGCTCACTTCTCATAGATGGATTCAGCGAGCTCCAAGTTTTATCCTTGACCTTGAAAGCGAACTTCATTAAGTTTTAAATTAACTTTATTTATATAAAGTTTACAAAGTGCTTTACAGAGCAGCAGACCAAAAGAAGGTCATACAGGTTCAGACGCCACAGAAACAGAGGTAGGTCTGGCATAAGAGTAAAGGGATGAAAGAGATAAAAAAGACAAAAACAAAAGATTAAGAGATGGAAAAAAATAGAAAAGAATAAAAGATAAAACTAGATAGAATGAATGCTTTCTAATGTACA